>NW_010972625.1:904609-911249 GCF_000737465.1 Haliaeetus leucocephalus
TGCCCGTCCCCGGTGGCGGCCGCAGCCCCGGGCAGCGCGTGGCGGGGACGGCTCCAGTCTTTATAGAGCCTTAGTGCTGCCTGTCCTGCTGGCCCGGCCCCGGCCGCGCTCTGGAAGGTGAAGCTGCCTTGCGCCGGGTCCCCTCCATCCCCGCTCTGCCTGGGCCTTCCCCTGCGTGGAGAGGCATGGCGCTGGGGGCGGGGGGGGGGGGGCGGGGGGCAACGGGGCATGAGGATGTGGTCACGGGGATGGTGGGGCAGGGGGACGGAGCTTGAGGGTGGTGGAGGACAGGGCAACGTGGCACGAGGGTGACAGGGCGTGGGGACAGGGAGGCAGGCCGTAAGGGTGATGATGTGGGGACAGTGGGCACGGGGACCGGGCAGCTCCTGCCACGAGCCATGTGCCCACAAGGTGCTGGAGGCCGCAGGGATGGGAAGGTCCCTGGGCAGGGCTGGCCTGTGGCCGACAGTGCCGCCCCATCCCTAGGGCAGAGGTGGCCTTGGTGAAGTTGGGCAAGGCCACACTGGCTGCCCTGGGGGCCACTGGCAGCCCCTTATCGCTCCTTGGCCTCGTGCCGTGGAGGGCAGTGTCTCCATGTCAGGCATCCTCCTCTCCTCCAACATCTCTGGGGCGCAGGTCTGGCAGCCCCCGGCCCCAGCACCAGGCCCCCATGCCTGTGCCTGCCCACCTGGCTGCTCCCCATCCCCTCGCCCACCTGTGAGTGCTGCGCTGGGATGCTCCAGGAGGAGTGTGAAGGACCAGCATGTGTTCTCCTCCTCAGTCCCTGTGGGATGGCCCTGCTGTCACTCCTGCCCGCTGTGCTCCACTGCCCTGTGCACTGCCAGGACCCCCAGGGACTGGGGGGCTCCACTTGCCTGGACATCTACCAGGTGCCCCGAACTCCACCCTGCACATATAGTAGGTGCCACACGCCTGGAGGAACTTGCTGGTCCTCTCGCTCAGGCTGGTCACCTGGAAGAGCAGCTTGGGGGTGCTCAGCTCGTCACATGGGTGGATGATGTTTGGAAAAGCTGGGGTGGGGCAAGGGCTGCTGCCATAGTGAGCTGGGGACCCCCCCACCTCACTGCTCTAGCCACACCACGGGGAGCCTGCGCAGCATCCCACTAGAGGTGAGATGAAGTGCCAGTGCTGCTGCCAAGGGGCGGGGGAGCTGCAGCCCCGCAGCCAGGGCTCACCAGTGTCAGGGACCCCCACCATCCTCACGTAGGAGACCAGCCGCAGGACGGTGCAGCTGGCATTGGCTGGAAGGCTCTGGTCATCTGCAGGGAGAGCAGCAGTGGCTGAGTGCAGCAGGTGGCTCTGGCAGCTTGATGTGGATGAATGTGCCACTGCCATGAGCCTGGGACCAGGGGCTGGGACAGTGGGGTTGGACCCTGCCCCACAGCGTTGGTGAGGTCAGAGGTGAGTGGGGTGCGGCGCTCTGCTGGTGCCTCCCCCAAACCCTGCAGGGTGAACCCAGGTGACCCCCCAGCACAGCAGAGTTTTACTGCAGTGGGAAACCCCGGGGCGCAGGCAAAGGGGTGGCGAGGCCCCAGGCGGACAGCTGGGCTCACCTGGTGCCCTGGCAGCTGCAGCCCTCAGGGCTGGGGGCGACACAGTGGCTTGGTGTGCGAGCTAGCACAAGCAGGACACAAGAATAACCACAAAAACACGAATGAAATGCAAAGAGCAAATTTATTTTCATTACCTCATGAACTGGGGTATCCCCCAAGCAGCACCCAGGCAGAAGCACACAAGCGGGAATGCGGGCGCCATGAAGCTCAGTCCATGCTAGAGGATCACCAAAGCTGCTGGTTTTGCCTGTTTTTCCGGGATTCACGCAGGCGTAGTTTACCACTGTGCTTTGATCTTTCCCACAGCAGGGCAGGAATCTCAAGCATGTTCAATAGGGTGCCCCTAAGTCTATCACTGGCCTATGTTATCTGAACACAGATGTTCCACTTGTCAAACACGCAAGGATAGACAACAATTAGTATGCTATATGTGTTTTTCTACACCCCAGATGGAAGTCACTTGAGTGTGTTTACAATCCTCCTTGCTGATCTTCTGTTATTTTCCCACACTTGGCCCCTCTGGCCCTTGGCGCTTCTCAGCCCCAGTGTCCCCATTGGTTGGCCAGTGGCTCCTGCCTGCTCAGTCACAGCTGCCCCCTCACTGGGATAAGTCCCTGGGTGTGCTTGTGGGAACCACAAAGCAAGGAGGGGGCCTTGGCAAGCTCCCAGCAGCTCCAATATGCCCAGCACGGGGGCCCACAGGAGTGCAGTGTGGGAGCCCATCCGCCCTCCCACAGCTCTGCTCTGCCATGGCAACCCTGAGAGGGATCCTGCATGTGGCAGGGCTCGTGGTAGGATGGATGTCACCCTGCCTTCCTGGACGCTCCAAGGACAGGGCAGGTGCTGGGACACTGCAGTGTGCCCAGCGTGCTGCAACGCACCCAGAGCAGCACCCAGTGCTACCTGATCCATCTCATGCATGCAACAAATAGTGCACCCAGGGTGCTATGCACTGCACCCCGGGCACTGTGCAGTGCACCAATTGCACCACCTGGTGCACACAGCACACTGTGCAGTGCACCCAGTGCACCACCCAGTGCACCCAGCACACCATGCTCACCCAGCACCCTGTGGTGCAGTACAGCTGCCATGTTGCGGGGGACTGAGTGTGACCATGGCAGGGAGCAGGGCTGGGGGTCCCAGGCATTTGGCAGAGGCAGGGTGGGAGCAGGGAGCGAGGCCTGTGGGGCAGCAAGGTTTCAGGCAGCAGCGGTGTGAAGCGTGCAGGGGTGCAGGAGTGCATCACACTCCCACGTAGCTGTTCTTGTAGGGGCTGTGTTCACGGGGGGCAGCCAGGGCCCCAGGCATCAGCGATGGCGGGTGGTTGCTGCCCTCCCACAGGGGCTCGTAGCTGTCCTTGGGGGGCAGCTCGCTCACATAGCAGATGTTCTCGCTGTAGTTGGGCTTGAAGCTCTCCATGACATCTTTGGGGACTCCGGCCCATTCCTTCGGGGAGCAGAGCGGGGTGAGAGAAGCCACCACCCAGCCAAGCCCTAACCCCACAGAGCAGGGGTTGAGCCCAGGGCAGGGCTGCCCGCCGCCACCTTACCTGGAAGTTGCCCTTGTGGGTGATGAAGAGGTCGTCAAAGTTCTTGCTGGGGTTGGGGATTCGGGGCATGAGGATGACCCACACCCTGCACAGGAGAGATGTGTCAGATGGGAAAGGCTCCAGTGCTGCTGCCCCCCACCAGCCCCCCCCCCGCTCACCTTTCCATGCGCACCAGCAGGACAACAAGGACCAGCAAGAGCAGGCAAGAGACAATGGGGATCAAGACCGTGTGGATCCAGAACCAGTGCAGCGGCTCCTCTGCCGTGCCTGGAAAGATCCGGGGTGACATGGATCCCCAGCCAGCACACCACCACAACAGTGAGCTGGGCACACCGGTGGCCCTTTGTGGGTGGCCATGGGAGCTTGGCATCATCCCTGGCAGGGCTCAGCTGGGAGTGGAGGATGGAGAAGGGGCCCATCCCCAAGCCCTGCCATGCTGTCACCACAACAGACTGGTGACCCTGTCCTGGACTGGCCATGCCAGAGCAGCCCTCCAGGGCTAAGAAACCCCGGCAAATGTTAGCAGGTCCTACTAGCACAGGGTCTTTGTCTTCCAGAAGTGCAAAGAACACAGGGGCCAATGCTGTTGCCTGTGCCCCAGGCACCCGGACAGGTCTCACACCTACAGCTGCTGCCTTGGGCCAGTTTTCCACTTGCTTGGCCATCCCTTGCCTGCTGAGCACCACCATGCCCCAGCCCAGCCCAGCCCGCCACAGCCCCCATGACCTACCCTTACTGGTGGAGTTGCTGCCCCAGACCACAGGCACACTCCACTCACTCCAGAGCTGGGTGGTGCCGCAGTAGCTGTTGATCTTGCTGCGCACATAGAAGGTGTAGTACTTCTCATAGTCTACACTGGGGAAGGAGAAGACATCTCCTTTCACCTGGTGCTCCTGTGGAGAGACATGGGCCATGTGATGAGGGCCAGCACTGTTGTGGAGGCTGGTGCACAGCTCATCCCTGGGCACAATCATGAGGGTGCCGCATCCAGGGGGCTCTCACCGTCCAGCTGGTGTCCTTGTTGCTCTTGTACTTGATGGCGTGCTCCAGGCACTGGGGTCTGGGGTACGGGGAGGTCCAGGTCAGCTGCAGCTGGTTGTTGCTCATGTTGCGGATGGTTAGGTTGACAGGTGCCTCCGGTTTCACTGCAAGGCACAGGTGATGGCCGGTGAGTGCCGTCCCCATGCCCCGGTGGCCCTGCCACCAGCCAGGACATGATGGGGCAGCCCTGGGGACCCACAGCCCTGCTCCTGCCCCACAGCAGCCCCACAGAGGACAGTGGGTGCCCCCCACCACTCCATACCCAGGTCCTGCAGCTCCATGCGCTTGCTGGGGATCTCCAGTGTCCTGCCACCAAGGCTGGCATTGACAAGGACATGGAAAGGCTGGAACTGGATGATCTCGCTCTGGTTGAAGTGGCAGCCGACACTGATGCCGCGGTCCTGCAGGTAGTGCTTGCACTCCACCACAGGGGACCTGTTCTCATACCTGTGCCACAGCAGGTTACCAGGGCTTCCCAAGACCCCACATGCCCCAGCCCTCCCCAGGACCCCTGTCCCCAGCATATCCCATCCCGCTTGCCCTGGAGACAGAGCCTCCCCCACCCTGGGCTTTGGGAAGAGGAGCAGGCTGGTACTGGGACCAGAAATGCTGGCAGTAGCCCCCTGCGCAGGGACCCACCACTGGACACCCCTGCTGTGGGGGTGGCCATGGGGCAGGGGCACCTACCAGTAGTAGAGGGAGTAGTTGGCCATGAGCGTCTCTCTGCTCCCCCACATGCAGGTCATGTACTCCTCGTTGAAGACGACACACTCCACCCCTGCAAAGGACAGACACCACTGGGCACTGTGGTGGTGGGCAGCTGTGCCAGGGCACAGGGCTGCACCAGCGAGACATGGAACATGCTGGGGTCCCTGCACATACCCATCAGCCTTCCTCTGTGTGAGCCAAACAAGCCCAGCTCTTCTCAGTGGAGCTGCGGTGCAGCCTGCCTGCAATGCCGGGCCCCCACCATCCTGTTCACATATGCTGTGTCGGTGATGCCTGGGCTGCTAGCCAAGCCGCTGCCCCTCCCGCATCTGTGCCATTGGTTCGTCTTGCTCCAGATGTCCTGTTTCACCTCAATTCCTCCATCTGCTCCCCTTAGTCACCCCATGGCCGCAGTTTGCAGCCCCTGGCACTGTGGGACAGGCCAGAAACCCCTCCCTGCCAACCCATTTTGCTTGTCCCATGAGAAAATTGTGTTTTTTCCAGGATTTGTGCCTGATGTCTCCATCCTGGCTAAATTCACCTCACTGTTACCCTTTTGGGTGCTTGCAGGTGCTCATGTGTCTCTGCACCTGGGTGATGGGGGCTGTGATGGGCTGTGCTTCCCATTGGAGCCCCTTCACCATAGGGCCAGGGGCTAAGCCTCAGAAGTTTGATCTCTGCAGAAAACATGGCTGAGCCCCGGGAGGCCAAGCAGCTGCTCCAGGCACCCACGCCAGCTCCTCTGCCCCCTCCTTCCGCTGCGCTGTCCCAGCCCCAGTCCTGCCCACGCAGCCAGAGGCCACATCCTGTGCTGGCTGGGGGCTGCAGGGCCACCAGGTTGGTGCTGGTCCCCACGCCAGTTATCACACCGCAGTCCAGTCTGGAGGCCACAGGCACGGCTCGCTGCGGGACAAGCTCCTCCAATGGACTGAGATGCCTCGCAGACCCCTTGCAAGTGCCAAACCAGCTGCTGGTGGCTAAGAGCTGTCCTGGAGGCTCCCAGAAAATGTTTTTTTTTCCCCCTAAAAATGAGGCAATGGGGCACCTGGTCCCTTCCGAGGTCTAAACCCATCAGCCAGCACTGTAGTGGCAGGAGAAAGCCAGAGCTGGGCTTGTAATGTAACGCAACAGAGCAAACAGGCGCTGTACTCCAGTTGTTTCCGCACGTGAAGATGGAGGGCACCTTCCCAGCGACTTAGGAAGTCCAGGGATACAGAGGGCCTGTGTATCCACAGAAAGCTGGTGTTTTACTGACAGCCAGCCAAGAAGTGGATTTTTTCTTGGAAAATGACGGCTGGGGCAAGGGTGCTGGCTGGAAAGAGGAGACGTTCTCACCTTCTGGCAGTACACTCCCCCCAGCAGGAAATGAAACTTCTCCAGGCAGGGAGAAGAGGAAAAAAACCCCAAACCCTGGAGGCCGAAGGTTGAAATTTGAACTGACCAATTGCGACGTGCCAGGTACATTGAGGTGACCTTCTTGGCCAATAGGGATTAAATGACCACAGGTCAGATTCGACAAGGGTATAAGCTGGAGGGCATGTGGGAATCAGTCTGCCCTGCAGCAGCGGGTCTGCAGTTGGGGACCCCCCCTTGGGTCAGGGCACCGCCCGAGGTAACTCCTCGAGGGAGAGCGCCCTCATCTTTTAGGTGAGTGATAATGCGCAGTTTGAGTCATCACTTTTAAGGATTCTTAAGTCGGCTGTGTAGTACTAATTCCCCTTACATCGTTGAGCTTGTGGTTTATAAAATATTACCGGAGTTCTAACTA
>NW_010972625.1:911560-912008 GCF_000737465.1 Haliaeetus leucocephalus
GAAATAGATTGTTTGAAGGTGGAATTGAGAAAAGGGAAGGAGTGGTTGTGTTTTTTGGGAAAAAAGATTGAAATTGTGCTAGCACAAACAAAAAAGCCCCCCAGTATTACCCAAATCTGAAAGTTAATCATGGGTGTGGACCCTGAGGTTTGGGATGGGGACATGTGGGGAGACTCTGATGAAAACAGCTCTGAAGAGGTAGAGGAATTGGAGGAAAGAGATGTGCAATGCCTTATTAAAACAGAAAGGAACATGGGTCTGCACAGTGGGAACCCCCGAACCACTATTCGCACAACCCCTTGATTGGAACCCAAACTCGGTGAGTTACAAGCTAAGTTTTCGCGCAAGCCGGGCAAAACTGAAACTGAGTATTTGTGGAGAGTTTCTTTAACGGGGAGGGATTGGATACTGTTGAGTGATGATGAAGCAAGAAATTACTGGGGACTGG
>NW_010972625.1:912261-912903 GCF_000737465.1 Haliaeetus leucocephalus
ATCTAGTAAGTGGGAAGTAGGTCATGCGAAAGTGTGGAGGACAGAGGACTGGCAACGTCTTTTGGCAATAGGGAGATCCCAACCTTTAAAGGTGGGATGGGTGAAGGGACATGCTCAGGATGGAACCCCAGCTGCAAAATGGAATCAACAGGTGGACCACCTGGCCCAAATCAGGATGGTCACCAGTGAGAAGGAAGATTGGGATAGACTAGCAGAATGGTTGCATATCAAATGAGGCTGCTCAGGGAAAGCAGATCTCTATTATGAATGCCGATCTCGGGGTTGGCCAGTGTCTATGAAAACCTGTGAAGCAATTCTTACAGCTCGCCCACAATGCCGAATAAGGCTTAAGGCTAATCACCCAAACCAAGCTCCGGCCCAGCATATCAGACAAGGCAAGGCTCTTTGGAGCATGTGGCAGGTTGATTACATTGGTCCTCTGAGACCATCCCATGGGAGGAAATATATTTTGGCAGGAGTGGAAGTAGTATCAGGATTGTCTATGGCAACAGCTGTTGGCACAGCTACTGGACACCAGACAGTCCAGGTTTTATGAGAATGGTTTGGTATTCTACCTATTCCCAAATGTATTCAAAGTGATAATGGGTTGCATTTTACAGCCACAGTGGTGCAAGACTGGGC
>NW_010972625.1:913151-913363 GCF_000737465.1 Haliaeetus leucocephalus
GGAGACATACATGGGCCAACCTGTCATGGTGAAACTGCCCTCCATTGGTATTGTTCCTATGACCTTAGCAAAACCCAGAGGCTTGTATGCCTAGGAAGCCTTAGATGGGAGCAGAAAGACTCACCGCATCAGTGCCTGGTGGATAATCCTGGACTTCTAACCCTCTGACCGGGTTTTAAGACCGAGGCCTAGTTTGTGCTTTCTTACAGGAC
>NW_010972625.1:913373-913603 GCF_000737465.1 Haliaeetus leucocephalus
ACAATGAAGAAACGAGCCATTCCAGTGCTTCTGCTGGCAGTGATGACAGTGGCAGGTGTGGATGGTGAAGATCTGGATGATAATGTCATGGCAAAAATGATGGATATCAATATATCGTGAGCCCTTGAGCTCACGTGGGAGCAATGTAACAATTATAGTTGGAGGTTCAAATTGGATGGGGGAGAAGGTTATACTCATGTTGTTTATAGTTGGTCACCAGGTGCAGTAAA
>NW_010972625.1:913613-913930 GCF_000737465.1 Haliaeetus leucocephalus
ACCAAATGTCACTATATCCTCCAACTAACCCATGGGATCACGGGGTGGAGTTGGAATGGTACTACACCATGCCCTGAAATTCCATGAGGGTGACTGGTACCCAAGGGAACACCAATAGAGCGTTCTAGAACTGAGTTTACAACTATCAACCTTAGCCAATGCTACATCTGACAATCTGGGGACTCTTAAACAATCAGTTATAACATATTGGTATAATGACTATCAAAAATTGGGCCATATAGGATTAGATGCTAATGAAAGAGAAGAATGTATGTGAAGTTTTGAACCTGTTCATGGACAACAGATGTGTTCACTCC
>NW_010972625.1:913942-914291 GCF_000737465.1 Haliaeetus leucocephalus
GTAGCTTCAAGATTAAATCAACAAAAGAAAATGACAAGAGACGTAGAGGTAATTGCTTCTCCATCAAGGACTAACTGACTGGGGAAGAGGTTTTGATATGTTCAGATTTTCTTTCACAGGGTGGGTGACCATCCCTCTCTAATCTTTAATAATGCTTGTAGTTATGATTATTGTTATCTATATTGCAATAAGTTCTATCAAACACTTGTTAGTGAAGCCTGTACTGACGGTTAAGTATACTCCCTTAAAACCTGTTCATGTGCTGGATATTCCTGTGTCAGATATTCTGTTTTAATTCTAGAGCAGAATGGAATGATGACCTACAATGAACTCCTTCAAATTCATCAGA
>NW_010972625.1:914515-916816 GCF_000737465.1 Haliaeetus leucocephalus
GTGACCTTCTTGGCCAATAGGGATTAAATGACCACAGGTCAGATTCGACAAGGGTATAAGCTGGAGGGCATGTGGGAATCAGTCTGCCCTGCAGCAGCGGGTCTGCAGTTGGGGACCCCCCCTTGGGTCAGGGCACCGCCCGAGGTAACTCCTCGAGGGAGAGCGCCCTCATCTTTTAGGTGAGTGATAATGCGCAGTTTGAGTCATCACTTTTAAGGATTCTTAAGTCGGCTGTGTAGTACTAATTCCCCTTACATCGTTGAGCTTGTGGTTTATAAAATATTACCGGAGTTCTAACTAACTTTTCTAATGAAGAATAAATCTGACTTTTAACACCTGTTGGATTTGGTTGTGCATGCATCCGTAACACACCTGTCCCCCGCCCCCCATCCCCCATCTGCGCACGGCACCACTGACATGACGGGGATGGAAAGGGCAACTGGTGCAGATCCGCTGGCTGCCGTCCTGCCCAGCTGATGCACAGGGCCAATAGGATCTGTGCATCGCATCCTGCCTCCGCCCCCCACCCTGGCCTGCCACGGGGGACTTCCATGGCCAGGGTCCCTCCCAGCAGCGCTGGCTGCTGAGCTGGCAGCCCCAGGGCCGGCAGAGCCGTGTGGCCACTAGAGCTGTGTGGCCACTAGAGCTGTGCAGCCACTAGAGCCATGGAACCAGGAGAGCCGCAGGGCTGGTAGCCATGGGGCCAGTGGTACCAGTGATGCTCCAGCGCTAGGGCAGGAGGAAGGACATCCAACAGGGCTCCCCGGCACAGCCCAGCTCTCCCAGCAGCCCCACTGCAAGGGGCCATGTAGATGCCGGGGGTCCTGGGGCGCACTGGGGGGACACGGGGTCTCTAGCGCAAGCCCCACTGGCTCGCCAGCCCACACAGCCCCACATCCTGTCCTTGTCGCCCACCATCACTGGGGAGTGACATCCCCCAACCCCACCACCCATGGGGCACCATGGCCTCCCGCCCCCCCTGGGGCCCATGTGCTCCCTTACCTGGGGGGCTGTGGGCAGCAGTAAGGCAGGGGCCCAGCCTGCAGAGGAGAAGGAGGACGGGTACGAGGAAGGCGCAGGGCACCACCATGGCTGGGTGAGCCGTGGGGCGCATGCGAACAACCCCTGCGCACAGCCCACCCACCGCACAGGGCTGCTGGCTTCCGCACCCACGCTGCTTCCTGCCCCACAGCACCGCCTGCCACCAAGGGGCCCACCCTGCACGGCGCCCCATGAGTAACTCCAACGGGGACCGTGGCTCACTCCAATGGGGTCCCGCGGCTCACCCCAGCAGGGCCCCACAGCTCATCCCACTGGGGCCCTGCCACCCTTCCTGCCCAGGCCCTACGGCTCACCCCTCGGGGCCCCACTGCCTGCCCCAGTGGGACCCCCCAGCTCATCCTGCGGTGGTCCCACGGCTCACCCCACCATGCCACAGGGCTCACCCCCCACAGGGCTGCCCCCCAGGAGCAGGGCCGGTGTGGGCTTCCCGACCCACAGCCCAATCACGGGTGTCCTGGGCTGGGTCCCTGAGAACTGGGCAGAACTGGGAGGCACTGGGGCAGTCCCGGGGGGCAGCTGCAGGGAGACGTCACAAAGGGGCTCGTGGGGGCAGTTACAGGAGGTGGTCGTGAGGGCTAGTGGTGGTGCCAGTGATGGGGGCAGCGACGGGGGGACGGCCGTGGGCGCAGCGATAGGGGTGTGGTCGGGGGACGGTGGCCGTGAGGCCAACGGCGCCGGTGTCCCGGGCAGCGGGGGCAGCCGGAGGCGGTGAGCTGCGGGGCGGTCCTGGGGGTGATGACGAACGTAACCGCGGTGGGCGACACGTGACCTCAGCCCGGCCTCCGCTAGGGGGCGCCGCGCGCCCCTCGGGCCGCCCCGTCCATCTTCGACAGTTTCCGCCTCCGCTCGGCTCAGGCTCGGGCCTTCCCCGCCGGCGCTCGGGACTCTTCGTCCTTCCTCGGCCCCGCTTCGGGACGCTCCGGCTCCCCTCGGCGGCGCCCGTGACAGCGACGCTCGGGCCTCTCCGGCGGCGCTCGGGCGGCCCCGTCCAGGGCGCAGGGCGCAGGCGCGGTCGGCCCCGCGGGTGCTTGTTGTGGCCCGGCCGCCTCTAGCCGCCGGCCGGCCTGGGATGGCGGCCTTCGGCGTCCTCAGCTACGAGCACCGCCCGCTCAAGCGCCCGCGCCTCGGCCCGCCTGACGTCTACCCGCAGGACCCCAAGCAAAAGGAGGTGCGGGGGCCGGGCGTGCGGGGGGACCCGGGGTGCGGGGCTGCCCTGCCGGGGCTGGCCGTGAGGAGGCC
>NW_010972625.1:916998-958078 GCF_000737465.1 Haliaeetus leucocephalus
CGCGCGTCCTGGCAACTAGGGCCGGGGGGAGCCCGGCTGGGCCCCGCGGGCCCTCGCCTTGTCCTGTCCCCACGCTGGCTGAGCCGCCGTGGCGGGGACAGAAGCCGCGGGCGTTTGGCATGGAGGGGCCTTGCCGGGCCCTGCTGATCGTCCTCCCCCACCCCCCCCCAGGATGAGCTGACCGCTCTGAACGTCAAGCAAGGCTTCAATAACCAGCCGGCAGTCTCTGGGGACGAGCACGGCAGTGCCAAGAATGTCAATTTCAACCCAGCGAAGGTGAGAGCCATCAGGAGAGTGTGGGGGTTTGGCAGGGCCTGGTGCCTGTACGAGCAGGCTGCTGGGTCCTGGGCAGTCCTGGGTCTCATTCCTTCCCCATCTCCAGAACCAGGAGACCCTTCCCTTTAGGATGGGTGTTTTAGGACCTAACCTGTTCCTGTAGAATCAAAATTCTGCATTCTTTTGGAACTGTGTCCCACACCTGAGAGAGCAGGTTCTTGTCTTGTTCCATACATCTTAGGGGCAGGTCTGTATCTGCAGTCTCTGTTAAACCAGCATCTAGAGCTCCTTTTGCTCTCCAACTAAAGCAGAAGACTAGGATACCAGAAGCGGGAAACTTCTTACTGCTTTGGTTACATTATGGCCATGGTAGAAGAGAAGTAAGATTTCTTGAAACACCTGGCAATGTAGACATGGGAGTTACGTGACAGGCTTCAGCTCCGTTTTTTCAGTCTCTAAAATCAAGATGTTAACTTCCTGGCCTCCCCGACAAGAGGACTAATAATGACCTGGGATGGAACGCAATCAGTAAGCACAGTATGTTTGTTTTCCTTGGCTGACATGTGTCCCAGAAGCCTTCTGTCTGGTTTGACAAGTATTTGTAAAGAGCTGTGTCTCCGTCTCAACTTGAGTCCCTGCTTGGTTATTGTATGAGTTGTCTAGAAGCATTCCTCTTCGCAAGTATAACAAAGGAAATTATTGGCAGGTTTTTTTGTGTTTCAAAAGTTGATACTGGTGAGAATTCTGGTAGGAATGATAAATAAGATTTTAAGCACATAGATAGATCTTTGACCTGTGAAATGTAATTCATCCTTTTTTACTTTTTTTGCAGATCAGTTCAAATTTTAGCAGTATTATCGCAGAAAAGCTGCGGTGCAATACACTGCCTGACACGGGAAGACGGAAACCTCAGGTGAATCAGAAGGATAACTTTTGGCTGGTGACAGCACGTTCTCAGAGTGCCATAAACAACTGGTTCACAGATCTGGCTGGAACTAAGCCCCTCACTCATCTTGCTAAGAAGGTATGTTACAGGAGAGGCTGCCTGGCTGGGCAGAGTATTTAATCTATGCTTGTTTCTGAAGTGTTTGTATAGTAGAAGGTTTTTATTATTTGGAGAAGTTTCTTCTCTCTACATCTCTTGAAGCTTTCAGCTTGAAGAGTGTATCCAGGATTTGTAGTGCGCTGGCTGTAGTTGTCTCCACTCAAAGAACTGGTCCCTTGTCTGTTGTTTGGAGGTTGTGTTCAACTTTGCCTTTTGGCTTGTATGATAAGACCGATTTATTTTAAGGTTCAGATGTTTTTCAGAAGAGCTGCCACTGTTGCCTTTGGCCTGTTGTTTAGATTAGGACCATTCCTATTGTGGAGGGTTTTTCAAGTTATCAAAAGTCATAGTGAGAATTACTGGAAATAATCAGCTGAGTTACTTCGTAGGCTTCTGTTGCAGTGACACATGTTTCTGGTTTTAAGCTGAGAAGAGTATGTGTATTATAGCTTGTTCTCAGCCAGGCTAGAGCATTTCTGTGCCCTGGGATCTAGGGCTAGGTATTTCCCTGGTAACACTGAATTCTGTAGAGTATGAAAGAAGAAAGAAGGGTCTTACTCTGCCATTTTATCCGGCCCGATAGCAAGGGGACCTAACTCTCTGTCAGGGTGGGCCTATAAACAAGGAACTCGGGAATCTAGTATGTGTTGTGGGAGAACGTAACGCCCAGTTGCGAAATGGTAGCAGAGCACGTAGTTTAGAAGCTGGAGTTTGTCTGGTCCTTGGTGTTCTGAGTCACTCTAGGGGGAAAATTAAGTTATCAGATTTTCCCAGAATCTGTCTCTTTATAAACGTAGTCCTTGTATCCTTCTTTGCATCTTGGCTGTCAGTTTCCTGAGGTCATTGTGAAAGTTTGGACCTTTCAAGGCCTTCCCTAGTTTTCTGCAGTGGGCTCCATCAGTTTTTGTGGACTTAGACATGAAAGCAGTGACTGTTGCTAGCCAAGTAGTCCATGTCTTTGTGTCTTTGAGGCATCAGGGAATAATTGGGAAGAATGTAAGAAACATAGCAAGTAAGCGATTGAACTGTTGGTAGTTCAGGGACTTTGAGATACCTACCAAATTGACCTGTTCCCTGAATTTCCGTTCCTCTGTGAACACATGCATACTTTTGCTGTCCATAGTATCCTGTGGAAGCGAGCCTTACAGCTGTACTTCTTCCTGTGATGTGTTATTGCTTCCTGGTTTATAGATCTGCAGTCTGATGATTTCACTGGTATCCTCCCATGTTGTATCTTGAATTTTGAATCTTGGATTAATGAATTCCTTTCTACTGTGCCACTCAATTCCCTGTTTCTCACAGTCTTTTGTTGGCTAGTCATGATACTATGAGACTTTAGTAACCACTCTTTTGTTTACAAAATGAAGAGTGCTATGTTCAGTCTGTATAGTAGATACTCTGTGTTTCTGACTCAGTCCTTAGTCTGTACCTTTTGTAGTTGTTTATACCCTCTCTGAAGGATATCCTCAAAGCTGTTTGCAGGATTCAGGGTGTGGATTTACAGTGATGTAATTATGTTTTCTGTCTTCTTTCAATTTGTTTTGTTTCTCTTTATACTGAAATGCAGCTCTGGTACTGTTGCTTTCTGACCAGAGGTGAATTCTTGCAGTAGGTTTTCTGAGATACAGAGCAACACAGTACCTTTTCCCTTTTTACCTTTTTCACAGCTTTCAGCGCCTACAGCATGTGTAGTTGCTTTGGAATAGTTCCCATCTAAGTCCTTGGGTGCAGTTCTCCCTCTCAATTCTGTTACAGGTGCCCATCTTCAGCAAGAAGGAAGAGGTCTTTGGTTATTTGGCGAAATACACAGTTCCAGTAATGAGAGCAGCCTGGCTCATCAAAATGACTTGTGCCTATTATGCTGCCATCACAGAAACGAAGGTGAAAAAGCGTCATGTCATTGATCCCTTCATTGGTAAGCACTTTGTGCGGAGCGCTGGTTTTGTCCATCGCAAATGTTTCCTTCTCAGCCTGTTCTTGAATAGTAAGAGGTAGCCTGGAAATCCATATAAACTTGTTTCCTGCTGATAAGTCCTAGTGCTCTGATGTGCATAACTGCCTAAAACAACAGGGCCCACCTGTGAGAGTACACTGTTGAAAAATAAGTCTTAGCAGCCACAAGTACATCCTGAGAGCCTACCTCTTCTTTCTCCCTGTTAAGTTCTACTGTGCTCCTCTGCTGTATAACCTGTTTTTTTTTCTTACCCTACAAAGACTGTAAACATTATAATTTAGCAATGACTGATTAGCTTCTTCTCAAGTGAGTAAGTACGTTTCCCAGAGAATTCCAGTATGTTACTCCCTGTTTGTGTTTCCAATTTCATTAAGCTTTACTGGATCCCGTATCTAACATCTTTTGCATCCTGGCCTGCTCTACATTACTGTGGTCTAGGAGAGCTCCCCTGGCTGTTTTCTGGTTTGTATGACTGTGACTACAGGACCTGACCATATTCCTTTGAAAAGCAGTATTAGCAGCTGAAGTCCTTGGATTTTTTTTTTTCCTCCTTGTTTATCTTTGGTATAAATGTTACAGAGGCTTCTGATGTCTATATCTGGAGGTTGATTGGTTTGTTAGATATATTTATTCCATTTACTTTCCTGTTCCTTTGGGTGTTTGTCCTACTGCCGAGACTATGTTATTTGTTTCACATTTTTGCATATTTTGCCTTGGGTTTTGTCATCTGCATTGTCCCAGAGGAGTGTAATCATGCTGTCACTTTGTGTATTGAGTTTGTCTCTTACACAGTTAGGTTTTAGTAAAAACAATTATTTAAAAAAATAATTGATCATGGCTTTACACTGATATCTGAAAGAGATTAAGAACAAGTTCAGAGTTGAACTGTTTCCAGTGTTTCTGCTGTCTGTCAGATTGAGGATGCTAAACCAGGCTGGCCTAACACTGCTTCCTGCTGGAAAGCCTATTCTCTCTGCCTGCTGTTTCTCAACAACTGCAGCTGAAGAATCTTTCTTCCCAACTTTTCTTGTACAACGTAACCCCACCCCCAAACACAGAAGTTTTTCCCCTTGTTCCTTACTTCTGTGGATGCTTCTTCCTACCGCCCCCGGGGCACAAGCAAAGCTAATATGGCACTTACTTTTCTTTCTTTGTCTTTCTGTCCTTTTCAAATGACAGGAACTTTATTGGGTTTCCACTTGCGTACCAACCTGGTTCTTTCCTGCTTCTGTTTACCATGGCACTTGTTGCTAACCTGTTTCCTCTTCTCCAGAATGGACGCAGATCATCACCAAGTACCTGTCAGAGCAGCTGCAGAAAATTGCGGAGTTCTATAGACAGCTCCCAGGGCAAGGCTGTGGTTCACCATCTGGGCCAATGCCCCAAGAGGTGGAACAAGCTTTGAAGCAGTGGGACTACAATGAGAAACTAGCTATGTTCATGTTCCAGGTGAGGGACTGGAGGGGGCTGCTGGGTGGGTGCGTAGCATAGGAGGGCTAGGGGAAGTGGATGCAAAGTGATGTATTTTTGCAGAATATTCTCATTCTGTGAATGGACCATTAGCGCTGGGTGCAGTTTTGAGCTCAGTAGTAGAGTAGGGGTAGTAGAGAACTGTGCAAACTTCTAGAGTTATTTCCACTGTTAGAAAGCAAGCAGCTGCTGCTGCTCTGCCTTCCCTTAGCAGATGTTCCTTCAGCTTTTGTCCGTTTGCTCTGCCTTTATCTGTGTGCAGGATGGCATGCTAGACCGACATGAATTCCTGACGTGGGTCCTCGAGTGCTTTGAGAAGATACGGTCAGGAGAAGATGAATTTCTGAAAATGCTCCTACCCCTGCTGCTGCGGGTGAGAAATATGTACCTGGCTTGCTTCAGAAGAGCACTGACTGCTGCTGTTGCCAGTCTTCTTCTTATTGCCTAAGGGATGATAAGCTATTTTGCACTGAGTACACTAGGGAGCGTCCCTCTGAGCATCCTTCTTGGCTCATGCAGGGATATGTTTTTAGTCCTGCTGTCTTCTGTCTCTTTGTCCTTTACCCTGTTTCTCTGCACTGAACTTGGTAATCCCTGCCCACATCATAGCTGTGATAGGTGGACTCATTGTGCACCACTGCATGGAAACTGCTTTTCTTTCTTTCTGTTGCAACCGGATTCTAGGCAGACCTCTGAAGCCCTGGGAAGGCTGGGTGTGGGTACATTTTGATATGTGAAGTCATTGCCATAGAGCATTTAAAGTTGTGGGTTTTTTCTCATGCTTAGTAGCCAGTGGGTGATAGATGACACTAAGGAGCTCTCTGTAGAAAAGGACTGTCTCTACAAGGCAGTACCACAGAGTATGCTACTTTAGGAGGGTCAAGGGTTTCTCTTGTGCTGCTTGTAACAAGGATGTTTTCCCCCCTCCCTCTTCCCTACAGTACTCTGGAGAGTTTGTGCAGTCTGCATACCTGTCCAGACGTCTGGCCTACTTCTGCACCCGCAGGCTTGCTATGCAGCTGGATGGTGCTGGCGGGCACCCACCCCACATCCTGTCTGCCCAGACAGGGAATGCTCTTCCTTCGACTCCCACCCCTCAGCCAGCTGCAGGGAATCCTCCTCCCAGCCCTTTCAGCGACTTACTGCTGTGCCCCCAGCACAGGCCAGTGGTATATGGGCTCAGCTGCATCCTCCAGGTAGGTTGAAGTAGTGGTTGGTGATCGTGGGGTCAACACGGACATTTTATATTGTATGCCATCACAGAAAAATCATTACAGTCCGAGTCAGCAACTTCCTGAGTACAGAAATGTCAAACCATGATTGTCAAAGGGTAGGTCTTTGCTGATGTGTTACAAAGATTTTGTACCAGACATCAGTGCTGTAGCAGTGCCCTTGACTGACTTACATGGCTGGGAAAGTTTTGCAGAAGAGGGGATGAGAAAGAAAGGGTTATTTCATCTTGTATATATCAGTAATAGGTTGTCATCTAGGAAAGGAAATTATGCCAGAAATGAAAGAGTGCTTTGTCATTTTATGAGCTCTTAAAAACAAACAACCCCTCATCAGAAGAACTCACCCCCACAGAACAAAAAAAACCCCCAAAACCAAACCAAGCAACCAGCACACACAAAAAACAACCCCTCCCACTTCATTATCGAAGAACTTTAATGGTTTAGGCAGACCACTCTCCTCAGGCATGGCAGCAGGCTACGAGAAGGAACAACTCTAAACTCATTATCTTTATACTTGGAATTGATTAAGCCTTACCTTGCGGTAAGAGGGCCAGGTTGCCAAAGCCTTACGGATAGATGTTTGAAGGGCAAATGCTGTTGTGTCACTCTGGGACTCAGTCCATACTGTCCTTGTGTCAGAGGAAGATAGGTGAGTTCCATTCAGTGTGTGTGTTCATGGTTGTGGTTTTCTCCTTCAAGAAGAGAGTGAGTAGGTCAGGTGGGTCCCTGCAGGAGTGGAGACTGCCCCTTCCACAGGAGGAAAGGAGCATGTTAAAGCAGAGGAGATTCCAGAGAGTGCAGGATGGAGCAGGAGGTGGAGAGGAGGAGAGCACAGAGGTTGGGAACCTGCAGCTCAACAGAGAAATTTGAGATCAAGGAGCCCTGACAGGATCAAGAAGCAGCCAGCCAGCTCTCAAACAGGGTAGAAAGAAGATTCTTAGAGTACAGTCAGCTAGAAGTAAGGATCTGTCTGCAAGGGTTAGAGAGCAATGCGAGGGTTATAAATAACCCCTTTGTATTCCTGTTCAGCCTTTCTTGGTCACTTCAGTTAAAAAGGCTTAGATTTTTTTTTTTCTTGTTTCGGTGTGATAAAACATGTCTTTTTAAATATAAAAGCCCTTTGTTTGGGGAGCTTACTTCAGGGAAACATATAAGCATCTACACCTCAAAGATTTGGCTGACTAGGGCTTTAAACACAACCTGCTTAAAAAGTTCAAATGGGTTAATGATTGCCTTATCTTTTTTAGTATATCTTGGAAGAGCTCTTCTGATAGAAGATCTACAGATCTTCTGATCTGTAGATAGTAGATAAGGCTAAGGCAGAATAAGATCTAGTGGTTGGAAGTTGGAGCTGGGTGAAGTCAGGCTGGAAACATGCATTTCTAACAGTGTACGTAATTAACCTTTGCTCAAATGTTCTTGAGATATGATGGATTCTTTGGTTTGAGTGTTTAAAACAACCTTGGTTGTCCATCTTAATGTCTGGCTCCTTGTGAGCCAGAAGCTGTAAGGGTGTATCCTAGGGATCATTCAGTGAAGTTTTGTCTGTGTGTGTGGGTGTCTGTACAAGATCATAAAAGAATGAAAACACACATATAATAGTATTATGATTACAATAATGTTTATAATAATACTTGTAATTATTAAATAATACAGTATAATGAGTTTGGGTCTGTTGACTCATTATTTTTTTGTCACACTTTATTCTTGATGAGGCCTGTAAGTCACTAACGTAAATGCTGCTCCGGGACCATGAGGGCTAGATTGTGCATTGACTGTGTGAGTTGTAGAAAACAAGTTCTCTTTAGAAGCAGCAGGTTGCTCTGCAGCAACATGTTGCTGCTTTTGGATAACATGGAACTCTGGTCTTGGCTTCCTAAACATACCTAGGTCAAGAAACTCAGTGCAGCAAAAATACTAGTTTGCTCCTTTCTACTCTAGTATGGTCTTTAGCTCAAAGAATCTTTCAGAGCTTAGAACAAAAAAAAACCCCAAATAGTAAATATTTATATAGGACAATGAATGCCTGAGCAGTAAGACAAAGGAGTGGTTATTTCTGTAGAAAGTAATCTAACTTAATTATTTTGACCTTGATTTTCTCAATGATACTGACTTTTCTGTCTGTTGCAGAGTATAATTTTGTGTTGCCCAAGTGCCCTTGTGTGGCATTACTCATTGACTGATAGCAGGATAAAGACCGGCTCGCCATTGGACCACCTGCCTATAGCTCCATCCAACTTGCCCATGCCAGGAGGGAATTCAGCCTTTACACAGCAGGTGAGCAGCCTTCAAAAAAGGGAGCTCTTGTGGGCCAGGGTAATAGTTGTATCTTAGCTCTTTCAGGATTTTCTTTTCATGTTGTGTGATAAGCAGAGCTGGAGGTGCTGTCTCGCTCCCAAGGAATTAACTGCTCCCATTCTGCTATAAGCAAGACAGTGATGTTCTTGGAAGATGGGCAAAATCTAACCTTGCATAGAATTACTGTCATGCTCTTTGTTTTCTGATAATTTTGTACACAGGACTACTAAGGTATCCTTTTGTATGTTTACACAAGTCCATTGCTTTTAGGTTCGGGCAAAGCTGCGTGAAATTGAGCAGCAGATAAAGGAACGTGGCCAGGCTGTGGAGGTTCGCTGGTCGTTTGACAAGTGCCAGGAAACCACAGCAGGTAACTTGCTGTAGGTTAAAGCTTCTCTCCCCCTGTTCCATGTATTACCCTGAGAAACTTTGTGTCTGGCTGTTTACTTTGATTTTTCCTGTTTGCTGCCATTGGTGTTTACTGTCAGCAGTGAAAAAAAACCAAATGGCTCTTTTTCTTTCCAGTGCAAAATTTTGTGGGGGTCCATTTCCCCAGGTATAGGGGGAGTTTCTGTTACTGGGAGCTGGAAGTGTGTACCAGAGAACTATACTCTTGTATATGTGCCATGTTCTGATGCTTTCCCCTAACATCTGCTGTTGGCTGCTGTGAGAGTCAGGATGCTAAGCTAGGTGGACCCTTGCCTAACTGGTACAGCTTTCCATAGGCAATGTCCTGAGTAATGAGCTCACAGAAGCTTTTGCTCCAGAGTCTGTTGTACCAGTTGCCAAATATACATTTCTCTTCTCTGTTCTATTCTAGGTTTCACTATTGGCCGTGTCTTGCACACTTTGGAAGTTCTGGACAGTCACAGCTTTGAAAGATCTGACTTCAGCAACTCTTTGGATTCCTTGTATAACAGGATATTTGGGCTGGGTCCAACCAAAGACAGTCACGAGGTGCCTTGGGACTTTGTTGCTGGGCCCTGGTCTTGGCTATGTTCTTGTTTGTATTCCACAGTTACCATCCTGTGTCTGCAGAGAGCTGACTAGGTAGTGCCCTTTGGCCAAGAGATGTGATCTCCATTGAAAAGGATTTAATGCAGCCTTAAGTTAGGGAGGTACTAAAGTGAGAATGGGGGCATTTGTGCTCTAGAAAGTGTACGCTAACAAACATATGTAAGCTTGAGAGAATCCACACAGCTAACTGAGGAGTCTCCTGATGGAAGACATCAGTCTGGATAGCAGAGTGATGATAAAGACATGTTATGTGTCTGAGAGAAGTAAATGCTAGCCTTGTCAAATTCTGGGCTGGCAGCTGCTTCCTGGGAGTCTGGGAGCTCACAGTTCAAGTTCCTCTTAGCCTGGGAGGTGACATATTTATGATGTGTAGGACCATAGTGCAACCAATACTGCATTGGTTTTTGGAAGTGAGCTGCAGGAGTGATAGTTTGCATACTTTGTATGATGCTGTTGAGAAGCTGTGTTTCACTTTGTGCTAAGATTAGCACTCCATAGATGTGCTGCTGGAAGAGAGATGATTTTCTGAAGCAAAACCAGCCTGCAGATTTGTCAAAGGCTGTGGATCACCTTGTATTGCAAAGTGGAGTCAAAGCAGAGATGAAGCAGGAGGGCTCTAGCTTGATATCTGTCCTCCATGTTAGGAAGAGGGGAATGCTACAGCCTCCCGGCTGTGCTCTACTGTTATATCCAACTGAGGCCTTAGGACTGCTCACATCTTCTGTTTGGCTCAGGTTCTCACTGTAGTGCCTATATCTCAACAGATCTCCCCAGATGATGATGCAGTGGTGGCCTTGCTGTGCGAGTGGGCTGTCAGCTATAAACGCTCTGGACGCCACAGGGCTATGGTCGTGGCCAAACTCTTAGAGAAGCGTCAAGCAGAGATAGAGGCTGAGGTAAGTCCTTATTCCTGGAAAGCTAGCAGTGGTAAAGGAGAGCAGAGGTTACCTAACTACGATTATCTTAACTATTACACTGGAAGGCAAAAGCTGATCAGCACAATGCCTCTTAACACTGGTGCCGTTAATTATGGCATTTGCTACATCTAACCCAAAGTAGGTCATAAATGAGCCTGCAGGATGGTGTGTATCCCATTTCTTGGATACGTTTGAAGACAGGTGATGGCAGTGTGGAAGTACTGGCTTACTTGGAGACCGTGGAGTAGCTTACAGAAACCTGTGTGGTGGCTTTCCTATAAGTGCAAGATAGGGAAATTCTCTTGACTTCTTTTTTGGAGTTTATGGATACTGAGTTTCTCCTCTGTGACAGCAGTCGGTGGCTTTTTTCTGTTTCTACAGAGATGTGGGGACTCTGAAGTCGTGGATGAGAAGGGCTCCATCTCCTCAGGCTCTCTCTCAGCAGCCAGTGCTCCTGTCTTTCAGGATGTCCTTATGCAGTTCCTTGACACTCAGGCTCCTATGCTAAGTATGTAATAAGAAGTTGTGGTCTCCCAGTTTCTAGCTTTCCCTCTCCTGCACTTTGAATTTGTGTGCTATTCTCTTGTATGTAGGTCTTGGATGTGCCTAAATTCTCTGGCTTCCTTGCAATCCAGAGCATACCTTGGAGAGGGAGGGATACCAGCCTGGAGGGCCAGATGACAGAAAGATAATGCAGAAGCATTCTGTTAACAGAGTGTTGGCCAAGAATAAATGAGTATAGCCTAATCAGGAATTAATTCAGGCTGAGAACTAGAGGGAGGTTTCTAACTAGGAAGTGACGAAGCTCTGAATAGTCTCTCAGTGCAAGTACTGCAAACAGATTAAGAGGGACAGGATACAACTCTGATGCAGGCAACTGTTTGTACACCCAGGAATGGCACTTCCAGGCTAAAGTCCTATGCCTCTGGTCTGTGAGACTAACTGGAGAGCTTTTGACTTACTTAATTGCCACCTGTTGAAACTGGGCTTTCTGCTTTTAGTCCCTGCTGTAATCTCAGAACTGTGTATTAGTCACTTACTATGTTGAGATCTCTGGAAACACTTTCTCTAGCCCTAGGTTAGGTGGCTGGTGCTGCTCAAAGTGTTGCAGAAGAACTCTGATAGCCCTGACTGTGCTGTCCTTTCAGCTGATCCTGGGAAGGAGAATGAGAAGGTGGAGTTCTTTAACCTGGTGCTGCTGTTCTGTGAGCTAATCCGACATGATGTCTTCTCTCACAACATCTACATGTGCACACTCATCTCCCGGGGTGATCTTGCCATGGATTCTCATGGGCCTCGCCCACCCTCTCCCTTCGATGACCCTGCTGAGGAGCACGACAGGAAGGAGACGGAGGGAAACAGTGGCATCAAGCTAGAGGTGAGACCACGAGCACCGTGGCCCTCCTGTACACGTCCCTGTGTTGTGCTTGCCCATTTTTACCAGCTTTGCAGTCTCCTTGCTATTAACTGCTGGAGGATGTATCAGTGACTCATGCTTTTCTTTCCCCAGACCTATTTCCTTAGCATTTCATTTTCAAAAGTAGAAGGCTATGTTCTAAGTGGCTGGAAAGGGCCAGCAGAATGTAAAGTAGTAGATAGGAAAATCTTGCACTGCTTGGAGCAGAGCAGCATGTCATGAGGTCCTGTGTGAGGCCTGTCCATGATGTTTATAGTGTAATAGGCTCCAACTTGCTAGGCACCGTGGGTGTTGGCATATTGCTGTCACTGTCCAACATGGACTTCGAGTGCTGTAGTAAACAAATACTCTTTTGTTCCCTGGTGCATCACTGAGATGTAAAGCTGCTCCGTCTGTTCCCAGGACACAGGTCTTTCTGAGCCCATGGACATTGACCACAACTCCAGCATGCTCTTTGATGACATGGAGAAGACAGACTTTTCGGTATGTTCCTGCATTTTCTATCTGCTACTCAGTAAGTAGGTCAGTATGTTGTAGTGGGACCAGGGACAGCAGGTGCCTTGCTTTTGTGCGAGTACTCTCTCTCTACTGTAGAGCCAGTGTGCTGGAAGTGGCTGGGTTGTAAGGCAGCTGACACTTTTAAAAGGTTCGTATAACCTGTTTATGCAGGTCAGGGTCCATCAGAGTAGAGTGAGTCCCAGTCATTCCTGGTATCTCTTACACGCTGGCTACTGCCAGCCCAGTATTTGGGCAGGGTGGGACATGGGCTGCTTGGAAGTGAATGGGAAGTGGATGACCATGATAGCACCAGGAGGTTGGGAGTGACCAGTTACTGTTGGCAGGCGTTTTCTGGATCACCTGGGAAAAGGCACAGGTCTGCTGTTATCATGCTGTATTGCCTTCAGTACTTCTTTGGTTTTACAGTTCTTCATAATATTTGTGTGCATATTTCATGGTTGCAGAATGCTTTGAAGCACTTAGTAATAAAATAACTTGTTGTTGAAAAATCCCTGAGTACATACATTCCTCCAGACATTTCTGGCCTTTCAAGGTACGTGTTAGGGAGGTGTGATGTGCAGAGCTATGTGGCTTTCCCATGGCCCTTACTTGTTCTGTGGAGGTGGTTGTTCCCAAAATCCTAAGTCGTGGTTATTTATTTCCTATTGTTTTTAACTCAATATACAACATTGACCAGAAGCAAAAATGGGAGTAGTGTCTTAGCACATTGCCTTGGTCATTGCCCTAAGAACTGGATGTTTCTTCAACCCTCCCTCTTCCTGCTCCTTTTTAGGCCTGAGCAGATGTACCTTCCTTCAGCAATCTTCACTATTGCATGACCATGTTCCTTAACTACCTTTTGTTTTTCTTATGTCTCCCTAGATGTTTTCTCCTCCAATGCATTGTGAATCTAAAGCCAGTCCTTCCCCTGAGAAACCAGATCCTGAAAAGGAAGCAAAGCCTTTGCTGAAGGATAAGTCTGTGGAAGGAATGCTAGCATCCCTGTATGACCAGCCTCGGCACATCCAGTATGCGACACACTTTCCTATTCCTCAGGTATGAGACCTGCTCATAACCGCTCCCCTGTTGCTGCCTTGTGCTCTGGTCATGAGGCTGCTGTGTTTCCCTGCAGTACTGCTGTGGGTGGCTAAGGAGCAGTCATCCTTTCCTGCACTGCTGCGGGAGGTGATCTGCTTAAGATGTCGCCTTGCTTACTCCCAGAACAACTTCTGAGAGGAAGCTTTCCTTTTCCTTTAAGAGATCCAGATGTGAAACTGGATTAAAGCATTCAGCCTCATAGTTGCTAATGCAGTTGTCTGTTTTGGTTCCCTAGGAGGAGTCATGCAGTCATGAGTGTAACCAACGGTTGGTAGTTCTTTTTGGGGTTGGAAAACAACGGGACGATGCTCGGCATACAATCAAGAAAATAACTAAAGACATTCTTAAAGTCTTAAACAGAAAGAGCACTGCAGAGACGGGTTAGTAGAGCTTAAGCCACTCCTTTCTGAAGTAGGATCGTCTTTCCAGTTGGCTGGCTCCTTTGTCTGGAGTCTCACAGTGAAAGGATTTTATATAATCTACGGTGCCTGGTTAGCTGTATCAGTCACTGAGAGTCTGGAATGGTGCTCTGTTCCCAAACATACTAGCCAGCAAGTAAGGCAATTGGTTTCCTGCAGACAATGTCAATTTAATTGAACTTTTCTTCAGAAGAGGATTAAGTCATACCCAGTTCAGAGTGAGACCCTGGCCAAAACTTTGGCTTTTCAAATTTTATTTTCTTTAGTTCTTGCATTTAGGTCCTTGCACAAGAACCAAAGAGGACTTTGCCTATGCATATTTGGCAAAGACCTTGATTAATTGTAGCATGCCGTTATGCTTGGGGCACATGCTAAATGCGTGGGATGGGAGATTTGGATAGCTGTGTCAAAATCAATAGAAAGCCTCTGACTTTCATCAGCTGAGAATCTGGTTAACATTTTTTTTCTCTCTTAGTCTGATTCCTGAAAGGCAACTTGAAATGTGGTAGAAAGATGATTCTTTAAAAGATGGGGTGTTCTGACAAAGAAATTTTGAGGCTGAACATCTCCAATCCAGAACCTCTGTTATCAGGGAATCAGTGTACTTCTAAACCAAGAGAGAAAGTATTTTCTCCTTCCAAGGAGTACCTTTACTTGGGATAAACTAGATGTTAACCCTACTGTCATTCTCAGGTTAGGAATTCCTTGCTCAGCAATTTATTGTTTTGAATTCAAGATGATCCTTATCAGCTTAAGGTCTGGGACTCGGGCTTTTTGGCTATGCTGCATGGCAGGGGCTGATCTTGCTGAAGGACTAGCAGGTGCTGATGGCTGATGTCTAGGCCTCCTCTGATGAGGAAGATAGCCTAATACTGTTTTCTGATCCTCCCAACTTTGGTAGGTGGAGAGGAAGGCCAGAAGAGGAAAAAGAGCAAGCCAGAAGCATTCCCAACAGCTGAAGATATCTTTGCAAAGTTCCAGCACCTTTCTCACTTTGATCAGCACCAAGTCACATCTCAGGTATGAAACTTTAAAGACTGCTGTCCTTCCTGGGCTCTGACTGCGTCCCTTTGCGTTACTGAGAGCAGCTTCCTGGAGGGAAGGGGAGATGGGCCTGCTGAGGAACTTCTGAAAGGGGAGGTAGTACTGTGTGTTGTCTTGCACTTGCAGGTATCTCGCAATGTCTTGGAACAGATCACCAGCTTTGCCTTGGGAATGTCATACCACCTGCCTCTGGTACAGCACGTGCAGTTCATATTTGACTTGATGGAGTATTCGCTCAATATCAGTGGTCTTATCGACTTTGCCATCCAGGTAAGCCCAGTGTGCTCAAACGCTTCCTGGGGAGGGGTTCATCAGCCTGAAAGGCAGCAGATCTGTGCTGTGATAGTTGGGTTGCTCCTGGGATCATTGGTGACCCTCTGACCTGTGTCATGGAGGTGGTCAGACTGGGTGGTCATTGCGGTGCTCCTGCGCTGCAGCTGTTAGGAATAGGTTGGTTGTGGCAGGTAGTCTTGCATGTTCTGTTCTGAGGATTATTCTTCCAGAGGCTTCAGGATTGTCTCCAAAGGACTTGCATTGCATCTCTGTCCCTGGCTGCAGCAAGGTCTTGTCCCAAGTCAGAAGGGGATTGTGTGTCTCTGGCAGCTCTCCCACCTTGCTCCCCTGGAAGGATCCTTGGCACATGGCAGTGCAGGCTGCCTTCTGAATCCTGCTAAAATCCTGTTGCTGTTTCAGCAGCCTGTGCCAAGTGTCTCTTGAAACCTTGCTATGGTTGCTGATGGAATTGAGGCTGTTAGCCTTAAAAAGGGAGCCAAGTGAGATTTACGCAGGACAGAATTACCAAACAAGCTGCCTGCTACTATCTGTGGCCATATCCTAATCGCCCTCTGATACCCAAGCACTGACAGCCCCTTGTACTGCCTGAGTGAGACATTGTGCCTAAGTATGGGGTGCCAGCTGTTCCAGGGGTACATCTATAGGCAGAAAGTGCCTGCCAGTCCCTTTCCTGGCAGGTCCTATAGGCTGTGGGTGTGGTGTGCTGGCTCCATTTCTGACCATACCTTACCCCTGTGGCTGTTGAAGGGTTTTTCTGTCATTGGGTGCAGTTGCTGAATGAACTGAGCGTGGTGGAGGCAGAACTGCTGTTGAAATCCTCCGACCTTGTTGGCAGCTACACCACCAGCTTGTGCCTGTGCATCGTGGCTGTGCTGCGGCACTACCACTCCTGCCTTATATTGAACCAGGACCAGATGGCTCAGGTCTTCGAAGGGTAAGGGAATCTTCCCCTCACCATGTGGAAGGAAGTGACTTACCTTCTGGGGGCTTGTAAGGGGCAGAGGTGTATCTGTGTCCTTCCTAAAAGGCAGCAACTTTGTGCTTGAGGGTTTAGTTCACAGAATTTGCAGGGGACAGGATATGTTACCCAGTGAGCACTGTTGCTGTGAGCTCAGGAAGATATCTGTGTAATGAGGTTATTCCTTCAGATTTTCTTTTTGTGTTGCTGCAGCATTTTTTTTGTCTCTATACAGTCTGTGTGGGGTGGTGAAACATGGCATGAATCGCTCAGATGGCTCCTCAGCAGAGCGCTGTATCCTGGCCTATCTCTACGACCTGTATACCTCCTGCAGTCACCTCAAAAGTAAATTTGGGGAGCTCTTTAGGTGAGTCTGAGGCAGGTGGGATACAGTGGGTGCTGACCAGTATAGCACCTTGACTTAAGCTTTGCTTGTGATCTTGTTTGGGATTGTCCCTGAGATCCTCTCAATGGGAAACTGAAGTCTTGGGAGTAGTGCCTGTTTTACAGGCAGTAATGACCCAGTGTATAATCTTGACTTTTAGATCGTCATGTCAGTTTTGGTAAATTGTCTTCAGTAGTCCTCTGCACCTCGACGGGTCTGTTCTTACCCCACTCCTAGAGGATAGAAGTAGACAGGTCTGTTCCTACCAAGCTCTGATGGCTGAGCAGTTCATCCTAAAGGTTGTTCTCTGCTTGTGCTCAGCTCCCTAATAATCCTTGGACCGCTTCTCAACCTGCTTTGCTCGGTTCTGGGTTTGTTCCTGTGCTACTTTGTGCTCCTTATCCTTCTTCTGCCCCTGCCCCTGTTGGCTCTTCAGGTTCTGCTCTGCTCATGTTGCCCCCAGCCTCTGTCCCGTGGGCTTACTTTACTCTGTGGCCTTCTGCCCTTTGTAGTTCTCTTGGGAACTGTGCCCCCACCAGCTCCATTTGGAGCTCCTCCATTAGCAGTCCAGAGATGGAGTCCACAGATCTCCCTGGCTTTTTGCTTACATGATCCTGTGAAAGGGTAATTCTCATGACAGCCCTGTTTCCTAGTACAGTGCTTCACTTCATCTTCTCTTACAGCCCCTGCTCCTTATTGGTGTCTCCAGTGCAGACGTGCCACAGGGACGTCTAACCCTCTGTGTTACCCCCTCATTGAGGGGCTGTGAGAGTTGCTTGTGCCTTCGTGTTAGCTGGCTGAACTGGCTGCTGAGAGCCTTTCAAGTCTCTCTCTGGACTGAATTGAGAGCAAGAGGGAGTGCTGTGGTCACAGGTGCATTGGAGTTCTTTGAAGGAGTCATCACACATACGGAAATGAGAAACCTGATATTAGTCTAACTGAATTTCCAAAAGCTGTTCAGCAAGGCCTTAAAGTAAATGGCCACAGATAAAAGGGAATATCCTCTAGCAGGCAAACAATAGGTTAGAGGTGGAGACAAGGAGTGGGAGGGAGTTCGTATTTTGCGGGTGATCCCTCCCTGAGGAGTCCCATAGTACTCTGCTAGTGCTTGTGCTGTTCTATGCATCAAAAGTTGTACTAGTGGTGATATCAAAACTTTTCATATAACTGTTGTTCAGCATATAACAATAGAAGATGGCTGCAGGTTGTTGTAATAGGGTGCAGTGATGGTGACCAGGTAATAAACTGGCAGATAAAGTTTAGTGTTATTGAACATAAAATAATGCACATAGGTTTGTCCTTTTTCCCTTCTAAACTTTGTGTAGCGATGGATATAAACTACTCTTTGGATAAAGTTTCTTTGAGCTGTAACAGATACATAATTGAAAATGACATCATAGTGTTCAGTAACAGTCAAAAAGCAAATTAAATGTTAGGTATTGTTTTGGAAGGAATGGAGAACAGACCAGAGAGCATCATTAGGCCACCATTTAAGTCATGGTACAACTGTGCCTTGTGGTTTGGGGCAACAAACTCCAAAAAGCATGTAGTCAAGTTAGGCCTAAAGGAGGGTGAGTGGATAGATGACCAGAGGTTTGGAATTACTTAGGAGGAACTGAATCTCCTCCCCACAGAAGAGGACTGGGGGGGAATGATAGAAGTTTGTAAAGTTCTGTTTGATATGGAAAATAAACTGAATGTTCAATATGTCTTACAAGCATGAAAAGGAATGAATAGAAATGATGGATTCAGAACAAAAGAATAAACTTCATAGTTAACATGGAACTCATTCCATGTTGTGAATGTCAAAAATCTACTGGATTCAGAAAGTAGGTGGACAAATTTGCAGGAGGAAAATCTGTTGAGGAGAGCATTATCTTTAACTCTGAAAATCTGTGAGCCCTAAGTTCCAGCAGGGTGGGTAAGGATGCTGGAGCACTATTGCCACATGCCTGCCTTGCTCTTAAACTCTTCTCTGGGCATCAACTGTTCTGACACCAAGGGCTGAGCTAAGTGTTTCACTGATCTAAGCTGGAATAGCCATTCCCGTGCTATGTTCACTGAGCTGACGGGTAACTTCCAAGTGCTTCCACAACAAAGAACCAGCTTCAATCTTCTGGGAGAGTCTTTGTTGGTACATGGTGATTGAGTTTCCATTTGTTCTTGCCCAGGGAGGGCTTGTCTTGCACAGGATTGCTTTGCTTATCAGCGTTCAGTGGAAGCTTAGTTTTTTGTGTTCCTAATATCTTTCCTGTCTTGTTTAGTGACTTCTGCTCCAAGGTGAAGAATACAATCTACTGCAATGTTGAGCCATCTGACTCCAACATGCTATGGGAACCAGAGTTCATGATTGACACTATTGAAAATCCGTCTGCACATAACTTTACATACACCAACCTGGGCAAGAGCCTCAATGAAAACCCAGCCAACCGCTACAGTTTTGTCTGTAATGCACTTATGCATGTGTGTGTGGGACACCACGATCCAGACAGGTGAGAGGCAGAACTTTCATGGTTCTAGTGAGATAGTAAAATCTTTAGGTGAGGGTAAGAAAGTCAGTAGCCGTTCCTTGGCTGTCTTGGGGTATAAGGAAGGAGGAGCTGATGCTGGGATCCCTTAGAGAATCACTGACCTGATGGCGTGCATGAGTAGCAAAGTTGACCCTCTGCCTTTTTCATTATTTATTTAACAGGGTGAACGACATTGCTATCCTGTGTGCTGAGCTAACTGGCTACTGCAAGTCTCTAAGCGCCGAGTGGCTGGGTGTGCTCAAAGCTTTGTGCTGTTCCTCCAATAATGGGACCTGTGGCTTCAATGATCTCCTCTGCAATGTTGATGCAAGTGCAAACATTCAAAAGGGGAAAAGGAATTGAAGCAGGAGTGGAGGGATCCCTGGGGAGAAGGCAGAAATGAACAAGGGATGGAGGCTTTGTCTTCTGAGGACAGGGGAAAGGCTTTGAATACTGGGGCTACCTTTTGGTATTTGTTGCAGTCTGGGCTGATCATGGACATTGACCCTGGGGTTATGGGCCCTTCTACCCCCCAGCTCCTAGGCAAGCTGAGAAATTGCTGACAGAGGGAATGAGGCAGAGGCTGTTGTGGTCACTGGCTGATATCCTCTCTTCCAGGTCAGTGACTTATCTTTCCATGATTCCTTGGCCACCTTTGTTGCCATTCTCATTGCCCGGCAGTGCTTGCTGCTGGAGGACCTGATTCGCTGTGCTGCTATCCCCTCACTCCTCAATGCTGGTAAGTGCATTCCTGCAGAAAGCTGGTCTTATGTCTCAGTTCTGGCCCAAAGGCCTGTGCTTAATGGATACTTTGTGAACCCCAGAATTGAATGTTTTGCTTTAGAGAGTTTCTGGCCTTTTGTTTTCTGTCAAAACTGGTTGTGCTAAGGTTTTTCAATGTTTTCTCTCTGGAGTTTGTGTGCAAACCAAAATAAGCAAGGGGAGATATTATCAGCCACACTGTCTGACCGTTGTACTCTGCTCTGAACCCCAGCAGTACTCCCACTGCTGATTCAGCTTAGTATTTTGGTTAGAGCAGCCAGCTGATCAGTTGGGCCTACAGTGCCTGGGTCATGCTGCCTTTACTCTGCTACCAGCCTTCCTAGCTTTGTTCTGGGGATTGCAGCATCCAGACTCTCACAGGGTGAAGTTGGGAAGATGGAGGAAGCAGAATGCAGTGCATGTCATGGGGGATAATACTGATGGATTTGCTCACTTGCATGTTAATTGCTGCACATGCTCCATATCTGTAAATACAATAAGGCTGCTGCAGCTTCTCAACTGGCTGCTCCAGGGCAGTGTGCTGTGAATAGCTTTTGGATTGAGAGTCAGTTGTCCCAGTGCTTAAGAAATCTCAGTTGACTGTTTTCTTTACATAGCCTGCAGTGAACAGGATTCAGAACCAGGAGCACGTCTGACCTGCCGGATTTTACTCCATCTGTTTAAGACTCCACAGCTGAACCCATGCCAGCAAGATGGCAGTAAGTGAATTCAAGTAGAGCCTTTCTTCATTGTGAAAGTACTGAGGCTCTTGCACCCCAAGAAAAGGGATACTGGACCCTATGATTAGAGATCATGACCTGCTTGCTTTGAATAAAGCAGGCAAAGCCTTATACACTGCTTTCTGCAGAGGACAAAGAACAATATCCTTCCATTTATGTCACTTCATGGTAGCCAGGCATGTTGGGGAGGAGGCTCTTGGAGGCAGGAAACCAGCCAGTAGAGGTGGCCTTGCCATCACTAAGCCATTAGAGTAATGATCACTTCTTTTTTTTATGTCTTGAGCTTTGTATAGCCTCTTAACTTGGTGCCAGAAGCTGCTATTTTACAGCACTCCCTTTTTGTCTGATGATGGAAACAGTCCAGGAAGCTCTGTTCTTGGCTCCTCATCAGTATCCTGATAGCTCAGATCTCTAAACCCAGCCTGTATTCTAGGTTAGGGTACTGTTGGAGCTTGGAGTTCATGACACAGGCACTGCTCCCCATTTGGATTTCACGGTTTAGTTGTCACAGTGTGATTGGCACTATGCTTTGTGAAACTTAATTAAATTGACCCCATGTTACAGTTGAGAAAAGGGCTAGCCTCGGGATTCTCAGAGCTGGATTCTACGGTACTGGCTGGCACATAATGCAGGCAGCTCTGGAGCCTGCACCTTTCTTTCTCACTGGGTGCTGCCCTTCCCCATTGTCCTCTTTGCAGACAAACCCACGGTGGGAATCCGCTCTTCCTGTGACCGTCACTTACTGGCAGCTTCCCAGAATCGTATTGTGGATGGAGCAGTCTTTGCAGTGCTGAAGGCTGTCTTTGTTCTGGGTGTGTACCTGTGTTAGCCTGAACCTGTAAGAATGTTTTAGGGGTGTGGGAGAAAGGCACTGTATTGCATGTGTTGGCTGTACAGAAGGCCAGAGGAGATCTGTTTTTGTGGATATGTGGCTTGCCTGAAGCCCTTTGGTTGAGCTGTAAACATGCTTTGTATCTCTTAGCTGCAGAGAGAGTTTACAAAAGCTCAGGATGTTTTGTGGGTCAGGCTTTGGGTTTAGCATTGATGATTAAGTGACACTTGTGCTTTCCTTGTAGGAGATGCAGAACTGAAAGGCTCTGGCTTTTCCCACCCCGGAGGTGTCGATGATCTCATGGATGATGAGCTGGGCACCAGGAAGGCCAGTGGTCGGGTAGTAACTGTAGAAACAGCTAGCTTGGATATTTATGCCAAGTATGTACTAAGGAGTATATGTCAACAGGTGAGTCTGTCCCATCTCTAGGTTTGTCCTTACGCCTTCTGCAGACAGATATATCCCATATGACTTTCTGCAGATTGGGTTTGGCTGGTATTTATTTGCAAGATCAGTAAAGAACCTGTGATGGTTCTGCCACGTGATGGCGCTAAGGATTGCTCACCATTAGCAAAAAATAGAGAGGCAAACAGTTGTCAAGAATTAGGTGTTGCAGTATGCAGGGACTGCACGTCCCCTTTGCTTTGGCAACAGCACAGGGCTCATGTCCAAGGAGGGGAGTGCTGGGAGTGGTTTGCTGAGATGTGTGCTGGAGGCAAAGAAGATAAGCGTGAGAAAGACAGCTTGTTGAAGTGATAAATGGTGCCTTTCAGAATGCAGCTTAAGTGTTGCTTGCAGCTAGGCTGTTAATGTATCCCTGGGCTTTGCAGTGCCCTGTTTAGTTAATTAAAGGAACAACAACAAAAATCTTTTGCTTAGCCTAATCTGACAGCACCAGTATTTCTGTTCCTTTGTGGAAAATTGACATTTGAGGAACTGAAACCTGGCTAATAAGGTACTTAGTTGCAGAGTGAAGTGGCTGTTACCACTACTGTATGGAAATGGGTGTTGAAGGGTGTCCTTGGCCTTTGTTGCAAATTTATTCTGTCAACAGGCAAGATGCAGAGTTCCAATTTGAAACCTGTATTCGATATTACTAATGTGTAAACACAACATAGTAGTGCTGTGTTGTCCTCATGCATTGTGATGCTGTTGTTTATTAATTGGCTCATTACATAGCAAAGTTACCAGCCTACCAAAGAAGAATTGGAGCCACCTGTTTATGAGCATAAATTCAACATACTTGGTGTTAGTGAAATCTGACTGTAGCACTGACAGAAGTAGATATTCCCTTGCTGGTCCCAGCCTATGTAGGAACGACTCACAGTAGGTAGAAAGTAAGTGTGTGTGTGTACAGGAGGGAGTAGCAGTGTTGGGTATCGCTACTCATACCAACTGTTGGCAGCACAGGTTATGTAGGAATGAGCATTCCGATAGACACCAGTGAGTACCACCAAATTGTGCCAGAGCTCCTGCAGGGTTCCTGCAGCTGTAAAGGGCTGGTAAAATGATGTGTGTAATATAAGCACCTCCAGTGTGAGCAGTGGATGCTGCAGAACTCACGCTATCAATTCTGAAATGTCTGTAGAATGCCTTAAACTATAGGTTGTGATTTCTCAAACTCAGGAAATGTTGCATCTCATATTCAGGTGTATAGTTTATAATAGACTTCATCATGAGGGGGTGGGTAAAAGGAGCAGATTATAGAATTAATTTAAAGGTTTCTTTGGTGCAAATGATTATGACATAGTTGCTGGTCTGCCCTTTAGCCTGTTAAAATTAATAAATGTAATTGTGACTGGCCTTTTGAAAAGGTTCATGTCATAGAGCTGTGATAAACCACAGTGGGAACCAAGAGGGAGGCTTGAGTCAAAGGTGCTAACCTGAATCTGGTGATTGGGATAGTGGAGTTGTCCACAGCGCTTGGAAAACACTTTCATAGTGCTATTCTGTGAAGAGGCAGGGGCTCTGTTTCAGTAATATGAAGCCTGTACAGGTGTCTGTTTTGTAAAGAAATGTTGCAGAGAGAGAGGCTAGAAGTCCCTCAAGGTTGAAGATGGTAGTTGACTTCATATTTATTTGTGAGATTATACCAATGAAGTGGATCAGAGATGAAGTCTGAGTTCTTGTAGGAAGCTGAGCAAGTGACAAAAAGGGTCTTCACAAGGATATGCATATTATGTACACAAGGAAGAGAAGTTTCAAGAGACTACAATGTAGTGACATTGAAGGGGAGAAATGCAATAGGCATTGGAGAAATTGCCAGATCACGTGTATTGGTAAAGTGGAAACTTCATGTGGGATGAAGTTGAAGATCTAGGCTATGGTTTCACAAGCATTTCAAACCAGAGATTTAGCCTTTCTGATCTTTGTGCTCTACTTAGTGCTTAGGGTGCTGTCTTCTGCTGAGAGGGACTGTTCCCAGCTTTCTAGGCAGTACCTGTGCTTCATGAACTGGATCCTCATCTCTTTTCTTCTGGTTGTCACTTCTCAGTGGAAGAATTCTCTGATCAGGCTTGCTCTGCAGCTGCAAAAGTGCTTATATAGCAGTCCTCTGTAGATTTTAATTTCATGAATTTGCCTAATTGATTTTCAATATGGAAAAATCCTGCAGTAACGAATGCTGCAGGTTAACTGTAAATTGTGTGAAGAAGTACCTGCCTCATGTTTGTTTTAGAAACTGCTGCCTTTATTATTCTCATACGTTTAGGGACCACTAACTGAAATCGGGAGGCTGACAATAATAGTTTTCTGTCTATCTTCTCCTCATGATTTGTGACTCTATAAATGGCTTGCATCCAGTCAGTTGTTTCCCTTTCCAGGCTTTGAGAAGTAAAGTCATTGGTTTTTACTAAGGATGGCAGTGTGTTTTCCATCACTATTTGAGAATTAAGGGGTGTGCTTTTCCCTAAGATGTGTTCTAGTTTAGCCTTAGTTGTAGCCCTGAATTATTTAATTTAGAATAGCTCCAGGGCTTTATTGTGCAGGAAATGGACCAAATAATTTTAAGTGATCCTTTCTGATCTTTTGAGCCCAAGCGGCAGTGTTGATGGAGCCTAGGCATGGCAGTGACTGTGTACTGTTAAATCAGCTACTGTATTTCACCACTACTGACTTGTCAAAGTTGATGTTTCCTCTGTTGTGATTGCTGTGCTGTGCCTGACGCCTGCTGAATTGGGATAGTACAGTTCATGAAGAGAAATGATTATCAGGCATAGCTGCATACTAATAAGGTTTTTGAGTTTAATGTGTTCCCTGCATCTCTCTGAGATTGAAAGCTGGGGTGCTGGTTTGGAATCAGATGTCAGTTTGACTGTGCTGACTCTGCCTTCGCCTTGCAGGAGTGGGTAGGTGAGCGATGTCTGAAGTCCCTCTGTGAAGACAGCAATGACTTGCAGGATCCTGTCCTGAGCAGCACACAGGCCCAGAGGCTGATGCAGCTGATTTGTTATCCACACCGGCTGCTGGACAATGAGGAAGGAGAAAATCCTCAGCGCCAGAGGATTAAACGCATCTTACAGGTGCAGGCTACTGGCAGAATCTAAGAGCGTCCTAGTAGTTGCCTAATGTAGTGTTAGAGTGGGGTTGTCCAAAATGCAGCCCTCTGAGGGGTCTGACACTCATTATCATGGGAGCTGAGGGTCTGGGTTGATGTAGTTTGAACTGAGATAAGGACTCATGAAATATGCGTGTGTGTGTTGTTGCAGAATCTGGACCAGTGGACCATGAGGCAGTCCTCGCTAGAGCTGCAGCTCATGATTAAGCAGACAGCAAACAATGTGAGTTTCTACTCAGAGGGACCATACAGGGATGTGTGTTGCCAGTGTTGAGGTGGCTGCTTGTGAGGTGGTGGCGAGGTGGCCTGGCAGAAGTGGGAGTAGAGAGAAAGTAAACAAAGAGGGAGTCAGGCTTGTGAAAGCCAAGCATGAGAAGGATGCGATGAGTCTGAGACCTGAAGACTAGCAGCCATGGGGAAGTTGGCAAAGTGGGTTTGTACTGAGTTGTGTTGAAATGTGCAAGCTCTGTCAGTGGGTGCTCTTAGAGAAGGACTTGGCTGTCTTTTCTTCCCTATCTCCAGGAGATGAACTCCTTGTTAGAAAATATTGCCAAAGCCACCATTGAGGTATTCCAGCAGTCAGCAGAGACCAGCTCTGCTAGCTCTGCTGGTAATGGAGTCAACAATATCAGTAGCTCAGCAAGTGCTACGCCTGCCAGCAACAAATCCAAACCCATCCTCAGGTACGTGTAGTCCCAGCATGCAGCTTCCTTGTAGACAACTCTGAAATCATAGGTTGGATTGCAAACTGCTTTTCTCTCCTGTGTTGTCACAGCTCCCTGGAGAGATCAGGAGTGTGGCTGGTGGCCCCTCTGATTGCCAAGCTTCCAACATCAGTGCAGGGCCATGTGCTGAAAGCTGCTGGAGAAGAACTGGAGAAAGGACAACATTTGGGGTCATCGTCCCGCAAAGAGCGGGACCGCCAGAAGCAGAAGAGGTGAGTCCTGGGGAAAGGGCAGGCAATGCTTGCAGTGCTGATCCCCCAGCCTGGCAGTATAGCTCCATCTCTGTTCTCTCTGCAGCATGTCCCTCCTGAGCCAGCAGCCATTTCTGTCACTGGTGCTAACATGCTTGAAGGGACAGGATGAGCAGCGGGAAGGGCTCCTTACCTCTCTGTACAGTCAGGTCCAGCAGGTAGGTATCTTGCTTCTCCCCTCACTTTCCTCAAGGGCTTACTCCTCCAGCAGGCAGGCTATTGGGCGTGACCTCAGGGATGTTGCCTGTCTGATTATATGCTCAATAAGGCAAAGATCTTACCCTGGTTGGTATAGGGTGCTTGAGCTGACCATCTCTGAGTCACTGGACAGCGGGCAGTACAAGCTGCTCTGTATAAACTTCAGCGTACACCTTGTGAGTTCTGTCCTCTCTTTTAAATTTCTTAGATTGTTACGAACTGGCGGGAAGATCAGTACCAAGATGACTGCAAAGCCAAGCAGCTGATGCACGAGGCCCTGAAACTGCGGCTGAATTTGGTGAGCAGTTGCAGAAAAAAAGCTTAACCATATGGGGTGAAGAGTTGTCTGCCTTTTTTCCTTCTTTTGGAATATGCATACACTGGAGGGGCCGTATATGTCCAGTGGCAAGGAAGTAGAGGCACTTTTGCTGCTTGAGCCCTGAGTGGGATAGCGTGCATGGAGAAACTCCCTTGCTCTATTTCATTAGGATGAAATCCACAGCCTTGGTCTCTGTTTTGGAAATGTGCCTTCCCATTTCAATGCTTTTGCAGTCCACAGCACTACTACTTGCATCAGAGGTTTGTCCTGCTGACTGCAGTCTCCTTCAGCTCTCAGTAAGAGTTGCTGTAGCACAGGAGTTGTTCTGGTTTAGGCTCCTTTCTCACTTTTAATGGTGTCCTTGTGACTAAACTACTTTTCTCTGCCAGGTGGGAGGAATGTTTGACACAGTTCAACGCAGTACACAGCAGACGACTGAATGGGCTGTGCTTCTCTTGGACATCATCAGCAGTGGCACCGTAGACATGCAGTCAAACAAGTAACTTTCTGGCTGAATTCTGATCCATACACTTTCCAAGGGAGGCAGTTGTTAGCATGGCCCCTTTTCTCATGTGAGCTAGCTGTCTCTCTACATGATCTGTCAGAATTACTGTGACAGCTGAAAGACACTTCACAGTAATAGCAGGCTACAACCTGGGTCCTAGTATCCAAGTGCACTCTGACATATCCAGACCAAACTTGGCTTTCCAGATGCAGAGAGATAAGCAGGGCAGAGCTGAGTCTGGGCCTGCTTTTTGGAGAAGCTGAATGGATAGACAGGAGACCAGTCTTAATCTGTGATACGGCACTTGACTCAAGTGTGAACACCCTATGGTGTATAAGCAAAAGGAGGATTAGTGTGGGAGGTTAGTCTGAAGAGCACTTGGCACTTCTGACTGTAGGCAGTACTCTTGGCAATCTAATAATGTTTGGTGTTACTATGATGGCAGAGGCTTTATATCTGCTTCTCAGGTGACTTTGACCTTTCTGCTCTGACCAACAGTGAGCTCTTCACCACCGTGTTGGACATGCTGAGTGTTCTCATCAATGGCACCCTGGCTGCTGATATGTCCAGCATTTCTCAGGGCAGCATGGAGGAGAACAAGCGGGCATACATGAATCTTGTCAAGAAACTCAGGGTGAGGGACACCAGGCCCTGTATGGGGAGCAGTGTGTGCTGTGTCGTGGTTGTCCAACTATGCAGATTTATCTATGTCTCATGAATGGTACTTGTCCTGTTGCTGCTGTTTAGATGAAGCAGTGTGGGTGGCCCCAATGGCTCTGTAGGGCTGAAGGGTGCAAAGGTGAGAAGTAATGCAGGGATGGAGGCTGATACCAGGAGAGGCACAAGTAGGCTTTGGATGACTTCTTCTGAGTGTTTCTTCAAGGCTTCTCTATTCCACTTGTGCAGAAAGAGCTGGGGGACCGACAGTCTGACAGCCTGGAGAAGGTGCGACAGCTACTGCCGCTTCCCAAGCAGACCCGAGATGTGATCACCTGTGAACCTCAGGGATCCCTCATTGACACCAAAGGCAATAAAATAGCTGGATTTGACTCCATCTTCAAAAAGGAGGTAAGTGAAGCTTTTTTGTCTGCATCACAGTTCCTGAGTGGAGGTGTCACCTTGTCCTCCGATGCCTTGACTCTACACACCTTGGGAGGCATCTGTATGCAGCGCCTTGTTGCCTGCTGAGCTTGAAGTGGCTGGCTGCATGCAGACAACCTGGCACATAACCATATCCAAAAAGGGCAAATCTGGGTGTTAATGCTTGGTGGTACATGGCCTGAGAAGTTATTAAAACTTTTATTTTGTACTTACGGCTGTATAAAGCGTAAAGAGAAACCCATATTCCCTGTTGCACAAGTTACTGGGCAGTGCCAGTGTGCAGAAGACTGGCAGAGATGGGATGAAGGAGAGTAGCAGTTGTTGATGAAGGCCTTTAGAAATCACTGCTTTGCCACGTGGAAGAGCTGGGACCACTAGTAGGGGCTCAGGCTGTTTACTGGGACATATGGAGTAGAGCCTGAAGAAAGCAGTTTCCTGTACCTTCATAGGAGAAACAACAGGGATTTGGAGGTTCTTATCTCTTTTGCTTTAAAGGGTTTGCAAGTCTCTACAAAGCAGAAGATTTCCCCTTGGGATCTGTTTGAGGGCTTAAAGCACTCAGCCCCCCTCTCCTGGGGATGGTTTGGGACAGTCCGGGTGGATCGCAAGGTGTCTAGATTTGAGGAGCAGCAGAGGCTTCTTCTGTACCACACGCACTTGAAACCCAAGCCCCGCAGTTACTACCTGGAGCCGTTGCCGCTGCCCCCTGAAGAGGAAGAGCCTCCTACACCTGTGGCTTTGGAGCCAGAGAAGAAAGCTGCAGAACCAGCCAAGGCTGATAAAACAAGCTCCAATCCTGCCACCTCTACTGAAGAACGCAAGAAGAAACAGAGCAAAGCCAAGAAACGCAACCAATCTGCCAGCAAAACTGAGGTAACTAACTGCCCAACAGCTATGGACCTCCCATGTCCACCCCTCCTAGTCACAGAGCACTCCTTTGAGTCTTCCTGAGGAGCCTGAGAGTGGTGTAATGGTGAAGATGGGATGTGTTTCCTCTCAGCTGGGAGTGCTGGATCTCTCTCCTGCTCTCTCTTGCCTGGGGCAGGGCAAACATTTTCTTAATCCCTGATGGGCAGGAAGGAGGCTGCCTGGCTCAGAGAGCATTCCAGGCTTCCTCCTGTGGACTTCGCAAACCTTTCATATTCTTCATCCATCCATGAATTCCCAGTGCACATTGATCTTTCTTACTCCTTCTTTGTCTTTGCAGGATTTTGTGTTGGGCCCTAGCCGAGGGGTTTCATATGGAGTTGGTATGCCTACAGATCTCTTGCATCACCAGTCAGGAAGCACTATGTCGAGGCTGGCTTATGGGCAGTCACCAGTGGGTCTCTATGCCCAGAATCAGCCTCTTCCAGCAGGTAGGTGCACAGGAGAGGTGAACATGTTGCACCTCTTTGGGAACCTCTTGTAAGAACCCCTTCTGTGAGATGGTCCTACGCAGGTCCCTACACTTTCCCCTTTTGCCTGTCATGTCTAGATACAGTGGTGAACAGTCATTCTGGAGCTAGAAGGCTCAGCAATAGCATGTGACTAGTCAGTGTGTTTCTTTTCCCCTTGCAGGTGGCCCTCGCCTGGATACATCCTACAGACCTGTGCGCATGCCACTGGGGAAACTTGTTCAGAGTCGTCCTCCCTATAGTGGTGTGCTGCCTCCAGGGATGGGGAGCATGATGGGCATTGACCCCTCCTACAAGCCAGCAGTGTACAGACAGCAGCCTCCAGTGTCCCAGGGACAGATACTGAGGCAGCAACTTCAAGCGAAGTTGGTAAGTCAGAGCTGTGCTCTTGCTGTTGCCGGACTCCACAGTACAGCAAGCCCAAGCTGTTTTCTGGGGCTATCCCTTCTAGCCAGAACTCTCCAACCTCGTCTTTGTTTCTGCCCTGGAAAGATGTTCTCTCTTGTGTCTGTTCCTCTGGTGCAGCGCTGTGTTTGCCACCTGCTTTGTGGGCCCACATCACTAACAGTTGGTGGAGGCTGTCAGTGAGGTACACTGCGGCATCTGTGGCTGGTGGGCAGAGAGAGGGGCATATCCTGGCTGTGGGGGTGGTAGGGATGTTAGTGGCCTATTTGTCCCAAGTCAGAGTGAGGTAGAAGTCATTAGCATCTGCATGCTGTGCAGCAGCGTCATAGATTGTCTGGTTTGGTGAGAGCTGCCGAGAAGAGAGCAGCAGTGTCCTGCCCTTTGCAGATGTTGAAAAAAGTGTTTCTCTGTTGCCTTCTAGCAGGGCCAAGGCATAATGGGACAGCAGCCTGTGCGCCAGATGGCTCCAACCCCATCCTATGGAGCACTGCAGCCTTCCCAGGTAAGTGGCAGTGACTGCAGGTAAGACTGGAATCTGGCTCCAGCACAGGGCAGCATCTTCATTTCTGCTGCTATATCCTGAAACCTCTTGGCTCTTCTCATTCCTCATTTAGTAGGCAGCATGAATCTGAATCCCAGAGATGAGTAGCCTTGTGACAGTATTTACAGGAGGCTGATGTCCTGTGTTCCAAATTCTCTTTTGTGCCTTACCCCATGACTGATAAAGGCTTATTGTTTCATTTCAGGGTTACACACCTTACGTCTCCCACATAGGCCTTCAGCAGCACCCCTCCCAGTCAGGCACAATGGTACCTCCTACCTATTCTGGCCAGCCCTATCAGAATTCCCACCCCAGCTCTAATCCTGCCCTGGTGGATCCTGTTAGACAGATGCAGCAGAGACCAAGTGGCTACGTACACCAGCAGGCCCCTGGCTATGGGCACACCTTGGGCAACACACAGAGGTACATCACACCCTACTGGATTTTAATAAGCTGTATTTCATCAAGGGCTTCCCTGCTCTGCTCAGACAACCCTAACAGCAATCTGTGAAAAGCCTGTTCTCCCTGCTGTGTTATACAGCGTCCAAGTCCTTCTCGCCCTCAGGGGAACATATTTATCCAGCTTTCAGTCCTGGGAAGAAACAGAGAGACGGTGAAATTCAGAGATGCTAATCGCAGGTGCTAGACAGTGTTACCAGCCAGAGAAAGATGGAATTGTGAAGTATGAGAAAAATTACCTGGGAAAGTCATAGTTTTTGTTTTAAATCTAACCAGCAGATCACCATCCAAGGGCTAGATCTGGGATTTCCACTGGTCCTGAGCAGGCATAAATCCAGCAGGCAAACTGTGCAGAACAGTGGGCCAAGGACTATTATTTAGGGCTTCTAGAAAAACAGGTTGGATGAAACCCTTGAGAGGCCCTGGTGTCCTTCACCTTTCTGCAGAGAGGCAGCATGGATTGGAAAGGGCTGTTTGGGCTGTCTGTCTGTCTTGTTGATAGCAGAAGTTGGGTTTAGATTAAAGAAGCTGGCTGCCCGTGAATCTTACTCCATGAGCTTATCCCTTTCTCTTGCAGGTTTCCTCACCAGTCAATACAGCAGGCCCCCATGATGAGTGGGATGAACCATTTGGGTCCACAAGGAGTCCCCTCAGGAATTCGACCCAGCCAGATACTGCCTGACCAGCAGCAGCAGCAGTACCTGAGGCAGCAGCAGCAACAGCAGCAGCAGATGCTGAGGGTGAGTGGTTGCTGACAAGAGGAAGGCTGCTGGAGCTGGAGAAGGCTTGCCCAGTGCTGCTTACCTCTGTGTCAGCCATGCTCTGCTCTGCCCCTCTGTGCCAGGAAGGATGTCAACTCTGTTGGGGGCTGTCTGTAATAATTTGCTAGGTGGTTCTCCCTTCCTTAGAGCCTGCCTCCCCTGATGGAGACATCTGCTGCACTGCCTTTTGCTAGTCACCCAGCATGAGCTAAAGGGAAGTTAGGAGCAGTAAAGGTCCGTTTAGTCCTCTGTGGCCTGCATCCCACCTCTTCCTGCTCCAGCTGAGCCCATAAGATTGTGCAGAAAGCTAGCTGTCTTAGAAGTGTTGCAGGAGCTACGAAGGGAAAATCCCTTTCCCCACACAAGAGCAGGTAAAGTTGTTCCTTACAAGGTCATTTTTAGGGTCATATCTGTATTTTTCACAAGATCAAAGTAACCATCGGTTGCAGTTTCCAATGGCAGGAAATCTAGTGTGAATCAGTCCATGTACTCCATATCTAACAGCAGATGGTGAAAAACTAATCCAAAGTAAGCTGTTAGACCCAACTTTAGGTTTCAAGAAGTTCACATGTGTGTCAACAGGCATGAGTATTCCATGGATTTGCATTGTGCTCTTATGAATATTAAATACTTTTATAATATGCAGATAGGAGTAAATTTCTTGGAGTTACAGAAATGTATTCAGTTGACAGAGAAACACATAAATAATTTGGGTTAATTGGTGAATTGCCTACCTTATGACAAGGCCTAGCAAACCTGTAGAATATGGGGAGGCTTTACACGGCACAGAGTGCTGAGGCTTTTTGTTCTGAGAGGGGCCTGAGCGAGTCAGTGGTTCCTGCAGAGAGCTGCAGTCAGCAGTATTTGAGAACTGCTGCCTTGCACTGGACAAGAGAATGTCTGTAGCACCGTCAGCAGCCTTTTGATGAGTAGCACCCCCTGACTATTCACTTGGTTTCTTTTAGCATTCTCCATCACTCATATTTAGAAAAAGAACATGCCTCAGACAAATTGCTTGCACTTCTAGCTCAGTAACTTCATGCATACCTTCAGCTTTTAGCTGACATTGCTTGGTTGCTTAAAAAAATAAAAAAAAGTGGAGTGTCCAAAATCTCCCCTGTTACTGTGACTCCTGCAGCATTATCAGAGGCATACCAGATACATAACAGACTCCTGGTGCTTGAGCTGACTGTCATGATGCAGTGGCTTGTAGAAAGGACAGATGGCCTTTTGGTTTGTCCTGCATGGGTTGGTAGTCAGCTGTTGCAAGAAGGTAGGACATGAGATTGGGAGGGGTATCCTGGGTCATTTAGTCAGTCATCTGCTTTCGTGTATACCCAGGTCATAGCATCCATTTCAAGAACCTAAGTGGCCAGACTGGTTTAAGATGGAAGTTAGGAGGCTGTTCTAGAAGCTGCCTTTGTGTTGAATCCTTGATCCCAGCCTCAATGTGTTTGTGACTCTTTCTTGTATCCAGTTATTATTGTCCACTGTTTCCTGTTGTTTACTGGCTCTTCTTTCTCTCTGATGTTTACCCAATGTATTCCTAGGGAGCATTTGCAGCTTCCATAGCTCAGGTTTTTCTAAGCTACTCGCATAAGATCCTGTCCCTTCTCCTGATTGTATTTTTGTCTGTTTTCTGAGTCTGTCCAAGGTTTGAACCTTATCCTTTTGAGCCAGTGATTGGAACTGTACCTAGCATCACCATGTTGTTTTTTTATGATAGCATTAGTAGTTTTCTATTTCTGCTAGAAATTCTTCTGTTGATCTAGAGACTTCAAAACTACATTGGCAGATGGGAGAAATGAAAAACCTTGAGACTGTGGGTGTAATCTGACTCCAAGTTCAACATGCTGAATATTCTCACCGTAACTAGTTCTGTCAACATCTAGGTTGGAGCACTGCATCCAGTTTTATCCACATCCTTTTACTGAATTGCAACACCAGCTGGCATGAGTGGCAGAGAAGGGCAGCAAGAAAGATCAAAGAGTTGGGGAATATGACTGAGAAGGAAAGGCTGAAATAGCTGGGGGTTGAGTTAGAGAGGCAGAGACAAGAGGAGAGATAAGTCTCCAAATCTTTTGTCTTCAAAAAAAGCCTAAACCCCCTTATCTGTTCTTGTCCCTTGGCTGTAGACAAGAAATGGCCTTAAGTTACAACATATGAAATTCTGAGTAGAGATTACGGAAAACTCCAGTGGTAGGAGTAACTGTGAGCTGGAATGGATTGTGTAGGAAGGTTATAGGAGCTCTTGCTATCTCTGGAAAAATTTCAAGAACAGGTCAGGCAGATACTCAGTGAAGTCAGTATTGCTGATCTTAACCAGGAGGCAAGAGATGAATCAGCCAACCTCTTGAGGTAGCTCTTAGTTGTTTTCTGTTCTTGTATCTTGTTTGCTCCTGGTCATTCCCCAGCTGACCAGTAGACTAGTAGTTCATTTCCTGCCATCTGTTGTTACCTCATCTTGCAGGAGAACTTTGTTATTGTCCTTGTATTTCTTGACATTTCTCAGCCCAGGGCAGGGTCCTGGTGAAATTTGGGTAATTTAAGTACCTGTAAGGAAAATGGTGTAAGAGAATGTGTTACTGCACAGAATGTCCTTCCTCCTTCAGCCCTTCCTGTGCCCTGTTGCTGTGCACATTGCCCGGACAGTTCCCTGATGGTCCTTTCTCTTTTGTCTTCACAGCAACAACAGCAGCAGCAGCAGCAGCAGCAACAGCAGCAGCAGCAGCAACAACAGCAACAGCAGCAGCAGCCGCAGCCACCGCAGCCACAGCCGCAGCAGCAACCCCAGGTCTCCACAGTGCCTCAGCCACAGGCACAGGGCCAGCCCCCAGGGCTGGGGATGCAGGCTCTTCCCCCCCAGCAGCCCATTGTGAGTGTTCCCTCAGAGGCAGAGGGACGTGATAGACCAGCATAAATCCAACGGTGCTCCACCTGCATCCCCCCCCTTCTCCATCCCCTGCGCTTCCCAGGACTTGTGTGAATGCCGAGGCTGCCAGCCAGGTGGTGTGGCTATAACTATGTTTCTGTCTTTGCAGTTCCAGCGCCAGGGCCTTCAGCAGACACAGCAGCAGCAGCAAACAGCTGCTCTGGTTCGACAGCTTCAGCAACAGCTTTCTAGTAAGCCTTAATGTTCTTGATCCTGTCCCTAGTCTCCTCCCCACCATTTTCTGTTGCAGGTACCCTGGTGTAGAGAAGCAAGGCCAAAACAGACTGTCTGAGGCCATAAATGGTGCTGGCAGGGAGGTGGCATCAGGACTTGGAGCTCCTGGCCCAAGGGGACACAGCAGCAGGGCAGGCAGAGTTTGCGAGCTTGTGAACAACCTTCCAGACCTTCCTTCTGCTGCCTGCAGAGGGGCAAGGGAGCTGAGACTTTGTAGGGGCTGCCATGCAGCTTTCCTGAAAGGATGCAGTCTGAAGCTTTAAAGCATTCAGAGGTATTTCCTCTGCTGCAGTTGACCTCTGAGGTGAACAAGAAGGCTGTAATCCTGGGGCACTTGCTTGGTGGATGACCCAGAGATACTGTCGTCTTGTGATCAGGGCAAGACTTCTTGGAGGCAGGGAGGGTACTCTGAGAAGTGTTGCTGCACGCTTGCTGTGTTTGCGGTGTTCTGTGGGCTTCTGTGGCTGCTGTCACAGACCGGGTAATGGCATACGTGGTGTTTCATCTGGCACTGTATTCCTATAATCTGCGCTGAACTACTGGCTGGGAGATCTAGAAACAGAACCCAGTGTCTGTGCTGTTCCCTTCTGAATGGCCTGCTGTTTTACTGTCACCTCACCGGCTTTTCTGCCATAAAAATGACAGACATGCTATGAAAATGCCCAGAAATGGACTGCACAGGGTTTTTTTGCAGTGCGTTAAGCGTGAGACTGTGCTAGATGTAATAATGTGTGGAGTGGGGGCTTGGAAACTGTGCTTATACTTTTTCCCTGATGGAAAATTCTTAGTCCTTGTGACCAAAAAAACCCTCCCCAAACCAGGAGTTTTAATGTGCTAAATTTCCCACTAGCCTGATTCACAAACCACAAGCCTGTGCAAGGATCCCAGCCAGGACATTCAAGCATAGGAAGACCTCATATAAGAATCTGAATATAGCAGAAAGCCATATTTTTGTATCTTGTCTGTACAGCAAATGGAGCTGTTCTATGTGGAACAGATACGTGGGTCCAATGCAGCCATGTGTCAGCGTGCAGCTTCCATGCTCCCTCATTGGGTTTGCATCAGTTCCACCAGGCACCATCTGGAGTTCATATTTGTACTGTCTGGGATGGAGTGGAAAGCGGGACATAAACCAAGAACAACCTGTAGGAGGGGGACAAGAATACTTTAGGCCCAGGATAGGCTGCTTTAGGAGGCTCCAGGTTATCCCTGAATGTGCTGTTGTGCAGCAGAGTTGAGGAGAGCAGGCTAGCCAGGTTACACTGGTCTCCTTTTACTTAGTCTGACTTAGGTTCAAACATGCTGATGGGGTTTCAGGAAAAAAACTACAGAATTCTATTAATTGGACAGTACCCAAGTCTACTCTGAGCACTGTGTATCACAAAACATCAGTCTCAGCAGTTTGGAAGTTCATGAGGTTCTTGAATATATCTTTACCATGTTTCCTGCCCTTTTTGTGCCATCTGGAAGTCCTTTGGGCATGTCCTTCATTTGTACTGAGATAGTGACAGGGAGCCAGGGTAGTTTGAAACCTTCACTAACTCTGGTTTCTGGGTGTGCCTTAGGATGAGTGTTTGATACTAGCTGTCTGAGCAGCTTCTATGGCTGCAGGTGTTGTGCAATCTTATAGGGCTGATTTTCTTTCAAAATCGGAAATAATTCATCCATAGAGTCATCCTCCCAGCTAGCTGCCACCTTTCAGGGCTTTGTTATGGTGCACCAGTTCCACCACGAGTGATGGAGATACCTCCTCTGGAGAAGCTTCAGGATTGGGACTGGCACATACCTGTCTTCCTCAAAGAATGTGGGGTCCTGACTGTGCTGCTGCCTAAAGGCTCAGACAAATAACCAGAGCAGGGAGTGCCATAAAGGTTATATTTTTCTTCTCACAGCCTGCAACACACTCCTCATACTGTGCTGGTGATGTGGGGAGAGGGATCTCTTTTTCTGAACCAGACCTTGTGACTGTCTAACTCTGTCTTGACCTCAACAGATACACAGACACAGCAGAACAACAACCCATTTGGACGCTACTGATCTGTGGCACTTCAGCCTCATCCAGGAGGGAGACATCACTGTGGACTGGATACAGCCTCTTCAGCCTGACCCACAAACTGGGGCTGCCCCCAACCTCTGTCTTCGGGCCTGTGCTCCCAGTGCTGCTGCTGCCCGTCTCACAGGGAGATGCCAGGAGGATGGTTTTATTGTACAGAGAAAGTGTTTTTATTATCCAATTTCTACAAATGTTTATGGAGATCCCTTGTGGCTGATAGTCTCCCTTCCCACTTTGGTTTCAGTTTTTACTCAGTTTTTAGTATTTTGTTAAAATAATGATTAAGACATTGTAAAATTTTGTACTTTATTTATACCAGATGAACCCCATACTGCAGACGTTCTTGGATGAATACAGAGAGCTTACTTTGCAAAAGGAGTGTGTATTCAGAGCCTGTGTTTCCTCCTCAGTGCTCCTCCCAGTACAGCCCAGCAGCACCTATATACATGGTCTTTATCTCTTTCTCGGTAGAGCTTTTGTGAACAGCTAAACAATTTGGTTTGGGAAAGAAAGACCCCCTTCCCTGTTTGTTTCATGAGCTGGTGTTCACATGCTTGCAAGAGTTTGTACAAGCTGTAGGATTTGTATGTTGATTAAGAGCTTTACTAGTAGTCTGTGGCATGTGCCACCAGGACAGAGGTATAAAGCAAGAGGGAGTTATATTGCAGGGTAATTTTGAGCCCTAGCAAGCCCAGCTTCCCAGCCACAGCAGTTACTGAGATGCTCAAGCTAGTACCTCTGCAGTCTAGGAGGAGCTGCAGACTGAGTGCACTTCTCATCACAGCATGGTTTTGCTGATACGCACCGAGGCTCCTCTGCTAGCTCCTTCATGACAGCCACAGTGCTTTCACTGGATGGGTAATGTGCTGCATTCTCAACTTTTGACCTGGCTAATGCTAGGAGTCTCATTTCTCCATGTAGCAGGCTGCTTTAGCTTAGTGCTCTGCATTCTTGCAGTCTGTTGAACCTAGAAACTGCCATCGCCAGCACCTTTCTTTTCTTTTTGGTTCTTCCTCAGCAATTTGTTTGTGGACCATTTGACCTGTGGTCCCTCTGGTAGCTTTTTCTTGACCCATGTCTTCCTTCTGTCCCATCGGTGTGGGATGTGGTGAGGCTCACAGGGACTCATGGAAGAGCTGCACTTGATCTTAATCTAAGGGCAAATAAACAGTTCTGTAGGGTAGGCCATGGCAAGAAGGCAAGCTTAGGGAGTGGAGAGAAGGAGGGATGTTGGGGCTTTAGCTCTCAGCTGTGCTCAGACTACTGTGAGGGATGTTGGTGACTCGGGGCAGTGCCCCATGTGCTGGCTGGTGGGCCTGTGCCTGCTGCCCCTAGAACTGGAGCTGAGCCCTTGCCTCCCTGGGAGCAGGCGGGTGGCTGCTCTCAGGGGCACAGCTGTGTGGGCTGCCTGGCACCCTGTGCCCTGCTCATCCCTGAACTGCACCGCCCTTGCACCTGTGCCAGGCTCTTGCTGTGTTGTTGCAGGTGGGTTGGAAGGCATTGCTGGCCAGGCCTGATGGAGATGGACACCCTCATTAATGAGGACAGATGTGTGTGAATCCCTGCTTGTGCCCTTCCAGGAGGCTAGGGAGGAGCAGCCTTGGGCTGGCTGTTAGGCCCTCCCTCCCCTTATGCCCCAGGGGAAGCCTGTGTCAAGGGCTCTGCTTGCCTATAGCCTGTAGTGGGTGACCCCAGAGGTGGAAGCCCTGCTCACGGCCGTGGCTGTGTCAGCTAACCCCTGCTGTGTGGGACCCATGGCTGGGGCAGGAGGGCTGTGCTTCCCCCCTATCCTGCCTGGCGTGCAGGCAGGGAGTGCCCCAGGGCCAGCAGAGCCACAGCCTGGGAGAACTGGGCACTGTCTCTGGGCAGAACAAGCCCCTCTTCCTAGTGTGTGCAGCCGTGGCCGGCAGCCCCCTCCTCTGCCGGCCCTGGCAGGCAGCTGAGCCTGCGCCAAGCAGCATCTTGGATGCTGCTTTCTGCATTGCTGCCGTGCCGGAGGTGGGAGGGAGGGCGGCTCTCTGCAGCAGCCAGTGCTGGAGCGGTGTGGCAGAAGGCAGGGTGGCTCTGGGTGGGGGTGCAGTGGGTTGCTGCTTGCACGGCAGCTGTGGCAGAGCAGGGTGCTGCAGGAGGAGAGCACGGAATCGGGTGCTGACCTCCTGCTTTGTGCCCTTCAGGGCCCCAGTGATCTGGTGAAAGCGCCCTAGGGACCACGCTGCCTCACTGGGGGAAAGGAAAGGACATGTCCCTCCCTGGGGCCAGTTGCCTGCTGCCAGGGGACCCTGCTTTATTGCATGGCCTAGCAACGGGGCTGCCCCTACTCTTTCCTCCCACAAAAGGCTCCCCCCAGCCATGCTGGATGCTTGGCAGGTCAGGTCTGTGTGTGATGAGCAGGACTCCAGAACTCCATTGTGGTGACAGACCCAGGGCTGCCAGTGTCCAAGACCCTCTAGCGGCCCAGAGATTTCCAGCGGGTGCAGGAGGCTGCGGGGGGATGTGGGGACTGGGGCAAGACCTGGTCATGGCATGGGGCCTGTTTGGGGACCTGCGCTCCGCCCAGCCTGGCTGCGTGCCTTGCAGCCACCACTGCTGTGCTGCATGTTAGCACTGAGCTGCGGTGGTTTTAAGCACGTCTGACAGCTTCCAGCCCTTCTGCTCCTTCTCTGAGTCGTGGCTAAATGCTGCTTGTGACAGAGCCAGAGGCGACCAGGGAGATTTTACTATATGCTGCCCATTGAGTAACACATGCAGCTGCCCTGCTGTGGCTGCTGGTCCAGGGTGGGGTGTGTGTGTTTGATGCTGGGCTCCCTGGGGCCAGCCCCAAGGGGTGCCTGGGCTGGGTCCACAGGAGGCGTGTGCAGGCGATGCTGCATGGTGTGTGCCCAGCACATGGGGAGAAGCCTGAGGTTGTACAAGGCTTGACACAGTGGGGTGGTTGGGTGGGCAGGAGCAGGTCATGCCCCACACACTCACCCCACCCAACAGCCTGGCATGGGTGGTCCTATGGACTGTGCCCCAGCAAGGGTGGCTTGTCAGGCACCATCAGAGCTGGTGTTGTGCAAGAAAATCGATCTGAAGCTGGGAGTGGAGCAGCTCTGTGAGCACCCAACCCTCCCTGTGCTGTGCCCGTGGTGGGGAGTGGGCCATGAGGCACCACTGCAGCTGTGTGCTGTGATCTCATCCTGGGCAAGTTTTGCTAGGCAGCGGGATACAAGGAGCCATGGCTGGAGCCCTGCCTGCTGCGGGGCAGCCAGGTACTGGTCCAGGGGCCCGTTCAGGATGCTTCTTAGGGTTGATGAACCCTGGTGGGCACTGGGCAGAGGGTTGTGCATCCATCCCATGGGGTGCTGGACCCCATTGTCTGCTCAAGGGTGTACGGGGTGGCAGCATGCAGCTCACCCTGCGTATAACAGGCCAGCAACAAAATTGATCAAGCTGCCAACCACCAGTGAGCAGTCACTTGGAGAAGGAGTGGGGCAGGAGGGGCAGGAAAGCTCTGACCTGCTCTGTGCATATGCCGGTGGCATGCAGGAGAGCCAAAATAAATGCTTGCCCTTTGCATGCTGCTACACAAGCATCTTAATTGGGAAGCAGTGGCTGCTCTGCGGAGCCTGGGTAGGGTCTGGGTTGCAGCTCTGGCAGCAGGAGGGAAGCAGAGCCCAGCTCTCCTTGCCTGGATTGGAAAGTGTGGAGGTGTCTGCTGGTAACTGTACGTCCTCCTCTTTGATCAGGCATTGCAGCTGATGCTGCCTTGGTTATTGCAGAGACATGTAGAGACGAGACACATCCTGCAGAACCCAAATCCATACCTTGTTTCAAATGATTTCTGTAATCCCATCAGGCAGGACTGAAACAGAGAGGTAGCCCTGCCACGGGCAGAGGCAGGCTGGAGGAGAGGCGGCTCCTGCCAGGAGGCCGTGCGTGGGAGGGGAAGATATCCCTACGCTGGGAAGCAGCATGCCAGGAGGAAAGGGGAATGATAGAGGTGCTGGGTCTTGCTGCACGGTGCTGCTGGGGCCTATAGGGCTGTGGTTGCTGAGCCTACAGCCCGGTGCATGGCAGGGGGGTGGATGGGTGGCAGGGCTGCGCCTGGCCCCAACGCTGAGGCTGGGATGGGGCATCCTCCGGGGACTAGCTGGGTGCTGAGGAGCAATGGGGCAGGCAGGGGCTGCTGCCCTGGCCACAGGGAAAGATGCCGGGGCTGGAAGGCTGCTGTGGGATGTGCCAGGGCAGCACAGCTCAGGGCTGGGGGGGGGCGGGGGGCAAGGTAAAGGGAACCCATGCAGAGTGGCTGGGGCAGGTACAGGGTGCAGTGGGGCAGGATTCTGGATGCCCAGGATGGATGCAGAATGCCCAGGGCAGTGCAGGGTTGCGCGGGGTGGTGCGGGGATGCCCCCACAGATGGGGGTCGTTTGCTGGGGTGGTGCGGGGTGCCCCGGCGTGTGCAGGTGTCCCGCTCGGGACGGTGGGGGTTACCGCC
>NW_010972625.1:958088-958525 GCF_000737465.1 Haliaeetus leucocephalus
CCCCCCCCCTCCGCGACCGGTAGCTGGGCAGTGCCGGTGCCGTGCGCAGGGTAGGGTTCCAGGGGCCGTGGGGGTTACCGGGGGTGCAGGTGCGGTCAGTGGTACCCAGCGGGCGCGGTACAGGACTGCGCCGCGCCTGACGGGTGCGACACCCCCTCGGTGCAGTACCCAGGGCGGTGCAGATGCCGGGGCATGCGGTACCGGGCCCGGCCAGCGCAGCGGCGGGGCCGTGGGATGCCCGATAGCACTGATCGGTACAGGTACCGGGCGGCGGTGCCGGCGGCAGCGAAGGGGTGCTGCGGTACGGCCCCTCCCCCGCCCCCCCCCGCCGTGCACGCGCCGCGCGCTCCCGGTGCGGGGTCGGGCCGGACTGAGCGGAGCGCGGGGCGCGGAGCAGCCGCTGCCGCCACCGGCATGGCCCAGCCGCGCCACCGCCC
>NW_010972625.1:958806-1001345 GCF_000737465.1 Haliaeetus leucocephalus
AACGGTGGGGGTTAACGGGGCCGGATGAGCGGCCGCGGCGAGCCGGCGGGTTGCCATGGTGACGGGCTGAAAGGGGGGATTGTGCGCCCGTCTCAGCTGCGCGGCCCCCGCCCGCATCCCCGGCCCGGGGCCGCCCGGTTGGCCCGGTTCCGCTCGGCTCAGCCCGTCGGGCCCAGCAGGGAGCAGGGGCTGTCCCGGCTCGGGCGCTCCCGCCCCAGGGTCTGGGACCCTCCCCGGGGCTGGGGTTGCCGGTGCAGGCGGGGTCGGTTATTTGGGGTGCAGGGATGTGCCCAGTGCTGCCTGGCACGAAGCTGCTGGCGTGAGCATCCCCAGGTCAAGGGCAGGCAGGAGATCCCCTTGGCTCGGTTTATTTGACATAGTGTGGGGAATGACGTTAGACATTGGGCTCCTAGAGCGAAAGGGCATTCCCTGTCTCTCTCTTGGGCAGGGGGCCAGGGCGGAGGCAGGCTCGGTATCAAACAGGGGCTCTGTCATGCTGGCCACGCTCGTCCCTGAGGGGGGTGGTGGGTCAGGCACATGGCGCAGGGGTTGCTGGTGGCTCCACCGATGCGCACTGTGGCTGGAGTCAGCGCCCTTCGCCTGAGCTTGGCTCCGTCACGCTCGAAGCCACTGGGCAGGACAGGTGTGGTGGGTGATGGTGAGTGCTGGGGTCTGTGCGCATCTGGCGCTGTCGGCAGCGAGGGAGAGAAGTGATGAGGAACGTGAGGCCTTTGCCCAGCTAGTCTCTTTCTGGACTGTGCTCTCCCAAATGGTGACACCTCCTGGTGCCTCCGCTGGCAGCCCTTCCCAAGGCCATGGACCTCCCTTGGGGAGGTGGCTCTGGATGAAGTCCCCGGGATGCTGGGATTTTCCTTCCGTCCTTTGAGGGTGCCTCATCTGATGATGCTGCCGGCTCGACCCCAGGCAACGACAGAGGGGCTGGAGCTGCCCCCATGGCTGGGCATGTGTGGGTGCAGCAAGACAGCTGCCAGCCAGCTTCCTGGGAGCCCCTGTTCTGGTTGTGCTTCTTGTCAGCCTGGTGGGACCCTCCTTCCTCTGGAAACTGGGGTGCTTTGTGGAATCAGAGGCATCTGCCAGCTGGGTAAGGGGTGGATGCATCCCTAGAGATGGACCTGCAGGTTGCCAAGTCAGGGGTCACTCTTAGCGCTGGCAAACGCTTGTGCCATCTATTCTCCTTGCTCTGCACTAGAGCACCTGTGCCAACCCCTGGCACAGGGCTGGGCGCCCCAAGGTCCCCGTCAGAGCAGATTTCCTCCTGCTCCGCACATTGCAGGTGACCACCACCAGAGCTGGTGTCTGCAAAATGGTTAAAGACTGACATTTAGAGGTCACACTTTTAGCATTGTGCATGTGTTTGCTTCATTTGCATTTGCAGTTAGCCCAGCTCGAGGCTTTGCCACTCGCATGTGCAGTTGCCATGGTTACATGTGCAGTCGGGATGTGGAGTTTGGTTGGACACCTGCAAACATGCAGCTCTCAACCTCCAGAGCACCAGGGCACAAGCGAAAGCTGCTGAGACGCAGGGCAGCCTTCAGACCTGGGCGTGTGGGCCCTGTGCAGCGATGCGCTGAGGAAATGGAGTTGCAGTGCCCATCTTGGCAGGGTCTGCACGCTACTGCCTCACACAGCCTCCAACTGCCCATATTCAACACACAGTGTGCATCTAGGGCAGTGTTATTGGAGAGGAAGGTTGAGCCCATGCCAAGGGTGTTGCCCTGGACCTTACATCTGGGTCTGTCTCCTTCCCAGACCTCGTGTAGACACCCTTCTCCCAAAGGGCTGGAGTGAAGGTGTTCAAAAGCAAGACAGTGAGGGCAGGTAGAGCCTAGGAGTCGTGAGCAGAGCTGCTGCGCAGGCTGGCAGTGCCGTGCCCATGGGCAGGGGGCTGCCAAGGCTTCAGAAGGCAGCATGAGAATTGGCAGAGTGCTGTGCTGAGGCTCCAGCTGTGGTGGCTGTGTCTCTCCTGGCTCTCTGTGGGGTCCACTCTGGGTGCTCAGGTCCAACACAGACAAGGACCAGCTCCAGGTGCCTTTTGGCTAGGATCACATTAAGTCTGTGAGCGAGAGCAAGGAGATAGTGACTGCCAAAATGCTTTGGAAGGTCCACACTGGCCTTATCTTTGTGCCAAGGGAGGAGGAATTTTAGGACAGCAGGTATGGGAGGGTCCTCAAGGTCATCAAGTCTCTAAGCTCCATCTAAACTATTGCTGAGCAGCATCAGCTCAGCCAGCTCCTAAACCTCCCCAACCACAGCAGTTCTGCTGCCTCCCAAGCGGTTTGCTGCCATCTTCCCATATTCTTCCTGCTAGGAGCTACTTCTATGCAGTGGGGGGGGAGAAGGGAAGCTCTCTTGGTTATCCAGGAGCAATTGTGTCCTGGGACAGACTGGTGTGGGGTGTCCATGCTGCGCTGGTGGTAGCTGGAAGAATCCAGTAATAGGAGGAGGGTGAAAGGATGATGGGAAGCAGTGGGGATGGGGACATGAAGCATGTGTCTGGGTACAAGCTGCGGAGGAGCCACGGAGGAACCTGTGAAATCTCACAGCAGTGCACAGAGGGGCCGAGTATCTGCCGTCCTGGGACTGTGCACCAAGTGCAGACAGGATGGGGCAGGGACAGCTTGGCTCTGTCCTTAGGGCTTTGAGTGCCACTGGGATTGGACAGTTATTTACTCCCCGTGGGATCCCAGACAGAGATTCCTCCCCTCATGGTCTGTGGTTATTGGCTGCTGCTGACAGTGTTTCAGAAGATGCTTCTTAATCAGGGTCTGGCACGCCAGGGGCATGCATGGGTCTTGGGTCAGCACAGGGGGAGGCGGTCGCAGCCAGCTGGCAGGGGCACGTCAGCAGAAGGAGGCAGGGTGGATTCTGGTACCAGGGTATTCGAGGAGAGCTGGCTTCGAGGACTGTGGCAGAGCTGAGTGGTGCTGCATGATGGACTAAATGCTCTGGTGGTCTCCTAATGTGATGCTCCCCAGAGCTGGGGGCAGGGAGCAGGCTGTGACCATCCCTGTGTGCTGCTGGCCTCAGCAGGATTCTGCAACGCATGTGAGGGGAATGAATAAAAGCTCCTGCAATTGCCAGAGCTGGCAGTTTGAACCCACATCATTCAGGTCCTGGAGTGAGTCTGACTGAGGGGAAATGGGGATGAAGCGGGAGTGGTGGAAAGACACAGGGGCTTCTGGCTGCAACTGCCAGGTCCTGTCTGGTGCGTGCGGTTCCTGGAAGTTTTCCCTGGTTAGGAGGATACATGCTGTTTGTTTGGAGGCTTGTCTGGGTTCAGTAGCAATGTGGTATCACAGTCCATGATGAAACCTGTGTTGCTGCTTAGTCTTGCAGTTGTGTGGGGAACTCTGCCCTTGCAATATACTCCTTTTGCCATGTTGTCTGTCCAGCAGCAGGGCAGGCACGTGGCATGGGGCACAGCAGCTTGTCTGTGAGCAAGACTTTGTGCCGGGGAGCACTGTTTGGGCTGAGACTGCCTTGGCAAGGAGCTCAGGGGATTGTTGGTAAAGAAGCCTTGTTCCTGACACTGCAAAATGCAGAACAGTGGAGTAACATCTGTTACTTTCAAACTGCATCTCAATGTGAGTCTATCCTGCGAGGTGCCTGGCAAGCAGAGCTGAAGCTTTGCCTGGTGGCCAGATGCTCTGGCCATGCCAGCAGAGCAGGTGGCAAAGTTTGGGAAAGGTTGCAGACAGAGTGTGTTACAGGGCTCGTACTGTGTGTGAGCCCTGTTTGAGTCTGGGCCTGGGCTGCTGCGGCTCTCTGAGGGCGGGGATGGTTGGCAGAGGCTGGTCAGGAAGGCCTTTGAGATGGGCTTGGGCAGGGGACTGCTGAGAATCCCCTTTGGCGTGGTGATCAGGGGCTGCAGGGACTTTGCCTTCATCAGGAACTCATTAGCTGCTACTCTAAAGGAGTGGGAGAAGAAGCCCAAGTCTGCAGCATGGCCAAAGCGTCTGCATGCCACTCACTATGGAGGTGGCCATGTCCATCTCCTGGTGCTGGCACCCAGTGCTAAAGGAGTTGTGGAGGTGAGTCTGTGAGTCTGGCTGTCTTCACATCTTTCCTCCTCCCTTACATGACTCTAGGCACTGCTGAGCAACTTGAGGACTCGTGGGACAGTGATGCAGGAGGAGGGGGCAGGAGTTGCTCTATGTCTCTGTCCCTAGAGCTGCCCAGGGGAGCTCAGGAGAGATGTATGGGTGTTGAGATCATTGTCAGTCAAATGCCTGGAAGTTGCAGCAGGAATGGTCAGAGGTCTGACAGCCCTCTGTGCAAAAAATGGCTAAATAAGGCAGGGTTCTTCAGACTGAAAAAGAAACAACAGAAGATGGATAAGATGTGTCTACAGGAGGCCAGGAGAGAAGGGATAGAGGTTAACTGTTCACTGTTTGTTTCCATGCAAGTACAAGGTCACATCAAACGAAGCTAGCAGGAGGTGCCAAACAGGAGAGACATTGCCTCTCACAGACGTGCTATGAAACTGTGGAAGTCCTCAGAACAAGGGGTCGTGAACAGTGAAACCTTATATTGGTTCCAGGAGAAACACGATAAATTCAAGAAGGATAAGAGGTTCTCCCAGAACCAAAAAATACACCCAGATCCATCTCTGACTTGGGCAGCTGCTGAGCTGCAAATTGCTTCTGCTTCTGACTACTGGCAAAAAAGTACATAGGGCAAGGTGGACCCTTGGTCTGAGCTGTTGTTTTCATAACATTGTGCCTACCAGGGAGGGTGGAGCCAAGAGTGAGTGCTGGGCTTTGGTAAGGAAGCATGGGTTTATCCCCATTCAGCTCTGTGTTACTTTGCTTGGCACAAGGTGACAGATGCCTGCTCAGTCCGGCTTCCTCGCTGAGAGTGTGGGATGCTCTCCCCACGTGATGGAGGTGCAGCTGGTGGGAGAGGTGGGACCTGGGCTAAGCACCGATCCTCTGCCTCAGCATCACAGGACCCTTTGCTGGAGACTTCTGACGGACTTTTGTCCACTGAACAGTTAATTCAGTTGGTTTGCAAATGGATGGCAATATCCCTTCCCTCCTGTGTTACCTGGCAGTTCTGCTTCCTCTGGTTCCATGGGCACAGGGGCACCCACCCAACACGCTGGCAGCAGAGCTGGAGTCTCATCCTGGCATTGTCCCAGTTCCCTGGTACTCGCTGCATGTGGTGGGCACTATGGGATCAGCAGGGATCTGATCTTCATCTCCCCCTCCTCCAGTCCCCTGGCTCTGTTCTCATGCACATCAGGAAACATCAGTCTCAGTTTTGTTCCTGGTTTTATGCCCAGATGAGAAAAGACTCATGTCCTGCTACCAGTGAGGGTCCAGTTCAGCCTTACGTCAGTGTACATGGGGTGCCAGAAGGCTGTCCCCCAGCTCCTTGAACAGTTCAGAGACATGCAAGTACAGAAGGGAGGTATGAGGCTTAGCTTGGGAGAGGTTTGCTTCTTGTGGGAGAAGTGGACTTGGAGAGGAGGAGGCAGGGATGAGCTGGGGATCTAGCGGTCCCCAGTGGGCTTTGGGTGCGGCACAGCAGGATGACGCCAAGTAAAGTTGAAGCTCACGAAGAGGACGCTGTTTCCCATCCTCATGACTTCCAGGAGGACCCTGTCCACAAGGGCTGATGGAATTAGCCAGCCAGCACAATGGTGTCCTTGGAACCACAAAACTGAAATCTGCCCTTGGCTAGCAGCCGTAAGGGGACAAATCCTGTGCCTCAAGACAGAAATGATCTCTGTTTCTGTCTCATCACCATTTGGTGTCTGTTGCTGCTGGGCTCTCTTGATGAGGATCTGAGGTTGCAGACTTGGGTAGGGAGCTGCTGTACTTTGATGCTTATGACCTTAAGAGGAGCCAAGTGGTTACCTGCTTTTTGTAACAAAAACCTCCTCCCATGTCCACTGGGAGCGATGCTTCAAAGTGGGCATCTGTTGAGGCAGAGCTGTGCTCGGGGACCTCTGAGAAGCAGCAGGGAGCATGGGAGCCTTCTTGGCACTGGAGGTTGCCTTTCCTTGGCATTGCTGGTCCTTGTAGCCTGCCTGTATGTCCTGCTTCATCCTGGTCTGCTCCCTGTGGAGAGGCAGGGCATCCCCAGGCTGCCTGATTTGCTCTGGTCCAGCTTATTTCTTAACACTAAGCAGCCTTTACAGTAAAACACATTAAAGGATTTTTTTGCCAGAGGTTTTAGGCTTTCTACTTTTTTTGTGCTTGAAGATAGAAAATATGGGAGGAGAAAGCTACAAGGGAAAATAGAAAATACATTTTGGATTAAATTTGAACAGGCTTCCCTCCTAGCTGCTGGCTTGCCTGGCCTCCAGTCCTTAGCCAGCCCTGGTTGCATGAGCAAGAGTTGGACTTTGCAGAGCTGCCCTGGCTGCAGACTGACCCTCCAGCCTAGAGGGTTTCCGTGGTCTTCTGCTCGGTCACACCAGCTTTGGTTTTGGTTTCGGAATGGAATGGCTGATGGTTCTTGCTGAGGGCAAGCTTCCCTGCTTGAGGAAGCTGCTTGCCTTAGTTGAGTAGAGGCTGTTGTGGACTTGGGCTGGACCATCTAACTGCTTGAGGTCCTTCCAAGGTGACTGACACTGCATCTGTCTGGGCTGCCAGCTATATGTACAACCTGTGATGACAGCGATCTCTGGCCGTGACTCCTATATGAACTCTTTAGGTTGCTCACTAGAGCATGTAGCAAATCTGTGCATCTCCAGAGTTCCTGGGAAAGCCTTCAGGGTTTCTGGGGAAACCAGTAACTCTGAGATGGGTTTCTATCTTATTCAGCTGCAGACAGGCATTTTTGGATGCTGTGCCATGCTAGCAGCATGTGTGGGTGGCCGTTGTGCCAGGGACCCAAGTGCTTCCCTTGCCCTGGTGCTGTCCTGAGCATGGAGGCCACCATCAGCACCGTGGCAGCTCCACTGTGGGCCAATGCTGGGTGTGCAGGGTCACCAGCTTTGCCCAGGAGCATCTCCACAGCCGCTAGCCATTATCCTCAGTGCTGGTGCTCAGCGGCGGGGTGGAGCAAAGGGGAAGACAGATGTGGAGGGGGAGGGTGGCTTCTCTAGCACCTGTGCCTTATTCTGGAGCGTGCAAGTGTGAAATTCAATTTGTAGATAAGCTGTAGCTGGTGAGGAACACAGGCCACGGTGTCTGCTGGAGCCAGGCAGTGTCTGGGAGCAGCACGGCCGGCATGCACAGCATGTCCTGCCTGCCAGCTCTTGCGGAGGCTGACGTCACCTCAGAGGAGCAGTGGCTGCTGCAGGACGTGGCTGCTTGACGCTGTGTCATGTTGGCTCTGGGTGAGTAGCCCTGGCTGCCGACAGGAGCCCTGCCAAGAGGTGCTGCCCCAGGGCTGGTGTCCCCTGCCCTGTGGAGGCGAGGGGCATGGCACAGCTGGAAGCGAGAGGGACCTGGTGCGCTCTGCCACCAGCAGCTTGCAACCTGGGTGATGGGGAGGATGGGTGTTGTGAAGAGGAGTGCTTTGGCATTTTCTCGCCTTCACGTTCAGATCTTCCTTTCCTGACATTTCCAGTGAGTCCTGCTTGCTGGCAGGAGCAGAGGGAATGGGCATTATAGTGTTAGCAAATGCAGCTTGCACTTGCCAATGCTCTGTCTTCCATGTGTGTTGCTACCAGTAGTCACAGCTCCCCTTCTCCTGCCCTAGTCCAGAGCTTTCTGGGTTTTCCACCTCTGAGTGCTTTGCAGAGAGCAGCCCTCTGTTGCAGATGAAGAGGCCAGTGCTGTGAGGAGGGGAGCACAGTCACCCAGGCCAGCCATGGCAGAACTGGGACTGAGCAGTGCCCTGGTCCTCAGTGGTGGCTGCTGCTGGGACTGGCTGTGTCCCCAGGCAAGCCACAGTGTCATGGAGCAGTGCGTCACTGCTGATGCCATCTGGCCTGGAAGGGGGCAACAGCATGGTGATGCCAGGATGATCAGTCTGTCTGGGTGTTCCTTGCTGGCCAGAGAGGGCACTGCTCCCCTGACCCCAGCTTGACTCTTGCAATATGGTCAGAAAATCATGTCTGGTCTTTGGTCAGGGCCACTGGCACTAACACACAACGCAGCAGCTTGTGTCAGGCAGGATGTGCTGGAGCACTTGCCTCTCTGAGTAGGGTGATGGGCTGGGGTTCAGCCAGGGTGTCTCTCTGGCACAGGATGGGACCTGCAGCTCTCCTAGCTCTGGGAAGCCAGGGGTCATGGGGTGGCACAGCCCCATATCTTGAGCTCTGGCTGTGTAGGTCTGCATGGAGCCTGGCTGGTGTTTCACGTGAAAGTAGGGACTATTGTAACAAGGTGGAGGTGGTGTGGACAGTGGAGGTGATGCTAGCTCAGACATCTCCTGGGACAGCTTTCCTTAGCATTGCCACCAAGGATCCTGCAGTGAGGAAGTGATTTGGTGCTGGACTGCGATGTTTGGGTTTTCTAGCACCATGAGGGAGCATGCATGGACCTGCTGCCTGCATTGTGACCCTGGAGGGGTGGCTTTGTCGGGATGGCCCACACCCTCTCTTGCACAGGGATTTGCTGTCTGCATAGTCCCACCCTGCTCCATGGACTTGGTGGCTGGGTTGGTGTCCCATGGTACAAGACGGTGGTAACAGGTGGTGCAGGAAGTTGGTGCTTGTACACTGCTAGATAACTTGTAACTTTATCTCTGCACAGGAAAACTGACTAATTATGTCGTGTTTCAGCTTCCATGGTAAAGTTCATTCCTGTTTGTCTCCAACTGTTTTCCTCATCTTTGTTCTTTGCCCTGGGTTTCATTACCTTTAGCGTGCATCACCTCCATGACCTGGTTTACAATTCTGCCCCACAGAACTTTGCTCAGCTGACAAAGAGCAGTGGCAGTGATGTCAGGCAGAAATAGATGGTTGGTGCAGGTGTCAATAAAGGAAACAATCAGCTCTACCACTGAAACTAGAGGTTCTTACAGCCACGGTCTGGATTACAACCTGTGATTAAGTGGGTTTGTCTCTCTGCTTTGAGTCAGTAAAATTGAAACACTGACAACTTATTTTTGGTGTAGCTGTTCCCCTTCAAAGCAGTCTTGGGGTTTGTTGCCCATCCTCTCTAGTCACATTTGCAGGAAGTCTTTGTATTTTAAGCTGCAGTCGGTTCCTCTCTGCCCAGCCCACCTCCTTACATTTATAGAGCCTCCTCCAGGCCATGCTAGTCCATGGAAAGCATTGGCTGTGCACACACTCAGCCTGCGTGCAGCCACCAGTGCTTTCTCAGCTTTCCTTGGAGCATGTGTGAGACACCTTGACCCATTATTAGCACAGGTGGTAGTACGGGTAGGACAGGGCTTTGTGCAAATTGCCCATGGCCCAGTTGGTTGGAGGAGGTCCATGTCCTTTGCATGGCTGGGTGTCCAGAAAGGAGCTTGCTGAACTGGGGTGTGAGAGAGTTTTGGGGAAGGACATTCCATCAGCAGTGGGGTTTCATACTTGCTGCTTAGTGTGGGGCATTTCAGAAATGGGGGTGTCATTTCATCAAGCCAGCCTCTTTGGGTCACTGAAGTCTCCTTTCTTTGTTAAATTTCAAACCTGCTTTTGCTAACATAAAAAATGTGAACGTGTTTGGACTTAGAGTTTCAGAAGCTTGTTGCTCTGAAAAGAGCCTTGTTCTTGTGTAATTGCTTCCTAATGTGGTTCAGTCATAATAATCCATGTTAGCTTAAGAACTGGGGCCCCTACTAGCCACGGTAGTTTCCAAAGTGGTTGTTTGGGAGACGACTTAGGAGCCATTACTCTGGCAGATGTGAGGGGGATGGTGATGAGCAGCTGGGATAATGTCAACGCGTGGCTCGCCAAAGCTGGAGAAGGAAGTGAGAGGAATGCTGCTTGTGCAGACAGCTCTCTCTTCGCTGGGTGAGATTTGCACTCCAGTCGCTAGCTGCAGAGTGTTGATCTCTGATTTGTGAGTGAGCTTATATTGCCTTAAAGTAGGTGTCTGGTGCTTGTTTGTGATGTGTTGGAGAGAAAGCAAGTTGTCTTGGTATGAACTTTGTGCTGGTGCCAAGGGCTTGCTGAAAGCAGATTGTCTGTCAGTTTGCTCCTGAATAGATGTCTGGAAATTCCAGGGTTCTGTGGATGCACTTTTGCATTGTCAGTCACCTGCCTGCACAAAGCAAGAGCTGGAGTAATTCTGCCATTTATTTATGAAGTGCTGTTTCTTCTAGAATAGAATATTTAAGTTGGAAGGGACCTACAATGACCATTTAGTCCAACTGCCTGACCAATTCAGGGCTGACCAAAAGCTAAAGCATTTTATTATGGGCATTGTCCAAAACCCTCTTAAACATTGAAAGCCATGGGGCACCAACCACCTCTCTAGGAAGCCTGTTCCAGTGTTTGACCACCCTCTTGGTAAAGAAATGCTTCTTAAGGTCCAGTCTAAACCTCCCCTGGCGCAGCTTCAAATCATTCCCACACATCCTATCACTGGATCCCAGGAAGAAGAGATCAGCACCTCCCTCTCCACCTCCCCTCCTCAGGAAGCTGTAGAGAGCAATGAGGTCGCCCCTCATCGAGTCCAGGTGATGCAGTTTGCTCGGCAGCTATCCTTGCATGTCCCGCCTTTCCTCCAGCCGCCAGACAAACGGCCCAGTGGAGCCCGAGAGAGACCGAGCGCTTTTCCTGCAAGTACTCCGTGCCTTTCAGACGATCTGGGCTGCAGGGCTGGGCTGTGGGTCTGCTCGGAGAAGAACCACCACTCCTTCTCCTGGCGCAGGAGGGGCCGGCGGGAGCGGCGCGGTGCTGAAGGGACAGCTCCCGCCCGGCCCCGGGGGGGGCGGGGGGGACGCGCCGGTCCCACCTCCCCTGCCCTGGGGTCGAAGCAGGCAGGGATCAACGTGCTGGCAGGGCTGGGGGGCACTGAGCAGCCTGCACCCCCTCACACGATCTTCAGGGAACAGCACAAAGCACCGCCCCATGGTGGTCGGTCCTGCCAGGCCGGACCAGGCACGTTCAGGCTGGGATAAAGCGATGCCACATCCAGTTGTAGTGTGTGCGGCGACACCGTTGCAAGGCCTTCTGGAGTCTCCTCTGGGGCTCTTTGATCTTCCAGGCAGGGTCAGGCTCTCTTCCTTTGCTGCCAGTTGTTCTGGCTGGGCAGCAAGTGTGCGTAGATCCATGCCAAGGCTAGGGCACAGTGTTTGCTGTTTAGACAGTGGTTCTCATTAACCTCTGCCCCTGCAGGGAAGCATTTGTAAATTGAAACTGCAGGCAGCAAGGTGAGGGAGAGAAAAGCTGCATCGTTTCTTCATGCTGGGGTCAGGGAAGCCGTAACATGAGATAATCCAGATTATTTCTATCCAGAACATGGCACTAAATGGCCTACTTCCACCAGCTATCCCTGAGCCACATGGAAACCCCGCAGCCCACCAAGAAGCTGCTGCTGCTCTCCTTTTCACTGCCAGGGATCTGTCCAGGCAGAGCCTCTTGCTCACACAGCAGCTGCTGGCTGTGCCACGTGGCCCTGCCTCAGCTTTCCACCCGACTCCTGGAAAGCAGTGAGTGGGAAGGTCAGTCAAAATCCAGACCAGCTCAAGGTGAGCATGTAGCCCACTCCAAAAGAGCCCAGGCTTTCAAGCATGGTTGTCCTTGGGTCCTCTATAGAAGCTGCCCTCTGCTTGCATCAGCAGTATTGGGTGCTGACCCCAACACCATCCCTGCTGCAGCGTTCACTGGCTGTCCTTCAGCAGCATTGCCAGTCTCGGCTCAGTAACCCTGAGAAACCTCCTGCATTTTTGGAGCTTTTGATGCTAAACAAGAGCTGGAAATGAGCCAGGCTATCTCACCTGCTGTGTAGTGTGCCTTCTGGAGCTGGGCATCGAACAGTGTGCTGGCATTCAATACCAAAAATGTCTGGAAAGGCTGAAGTGTGGGCAAGGAAAAGGTCTGCTTTGCCCCTGGTGTCCTTCTGAAGGCAGGCTTGGCTCCTTCATGAAGGACTAATTAAAGGCCATGGAGCAAATGGGGACAGGCCATATTGCAGCAGGAGGCCATTGGCACCACAGCAGAAGTGGCATTTGAAACTGTCTGTTTCTAGGGATTTTGGGTAACATTCTGTTCTGAATGGGAGCTCTCGAGGATCTTGGCACGTGTCTGGGAGTTGTCAAAGAGCTTCTGTCCCACATATGTTCTTGCAGCATTGAGGAACTTAACTGACACTTCTCACGCGGTCTCTCATCCTCTCCCCAGGGCAAAGGATGTGCAGTGGAGTGTCTCGTAGGCTTCTGATGTTCAGCTTGCTTTAAATATTGGTGGTGCTGTGGGTAGAAGTTAGGAAAGGCAAGTCACAGGGATGTATCTTGCACTTCTTGAAGCAAACAAGGGTGAGGTTTGTGACTGTTTTTCCTTCTGTCCCATCAGAGTGACTGTGGTGCCTAGATATCAGAGGTGCTGCAGATGTGCCTCTAGGAGGAGAGTGAGATGGGGGACACTGGACTCTGGGGGAGACCTCTGCAGAGTGGAGAACAGATGTGATGGGCTCCACGGTGCTGGGAAGCCTCCTAAGTGTTCTGCTCTGTCAGAGCATCCTAAATGCTGAAGGCTTCGTGGCCAAGGTGGCTGTAGTTTGCCCAGGTAGTGACAAATGCTGAACAAATAAGGGCAGGGACAGAACTGCCAGCCAGGGTTGAAGAGAAGTGTAGGAGACGGGGCCAGAGGGGATGCCAAGGGGACACTTGGTCCATCCATCTGCCATGTAGCACCCTTTGCAGATGTGCATGGGGCACTTCAACTTTTCATGGTGTACACTTGACTCTCCTTTCTTAATATGAATGTGTCTCCTACCTAGCATGAAGTTCAATGTCACACTGTTCCGACCTTTTTTACAGTGGCCTTTAGATGTTATAGAACTGCATCCTCTGGCTTGTCTAGACTAGCCCCACTCTTCCAGGCTTTTGTCCAAGGCTTTTTGGTGGTCTTGCTGGTCTCCTGTGGCCCCTCTCAGTTGGCCCAAATCTTTTCGGGAATGAACTGGTTCTCTGGAGGAGAACAGTGTAATTACTTGATGTGCCTTTATGAGCAGAAAGGAGAGCAAAGTAATTACTTCACGTGTCTGTATAAGCTGGCCTTTCACACATCCTACTGTATTTGCCTTTTTTTTTGTGGCAATGACGTGCTGGCTCACGTTCAGTTTGTACTCCCCCGTAGCCCTTGTGACCCTTCTGGCAGAAACGTTGCTGTCTTTTCTTCCGTGGTCTGTTTGTGCAGATTTTTACCTCCCAATGACTTACAGCTCTGCCCATCATCTCTCAGCCCTCTCCCCAGCCTGTCTGGAGTGTGTCAAATTCCCATCCTGGCCTCGAAAGCACTGGGTGTCATGTGCAGATTTTAAAACATAGTCTGTTCTGTCATTTAGGTCATTCATGGAAAAGCAGAGCAGTGGCAGCAGCAGGGCCGCCCTTTCTGAAACCCTACTTGTTCCCTTTCAGTGTAACTGTGAGCCACTGGTAACCATCTATTACTGTGCACCAGCTCCGTGATGGAGCTGAAGTCTTGGGAATTGCTCCCACAGTGCTGTGGGACCAGGAAACATCTGCCTGTGGCATGGATGTGTAACCTGGGGTGGGTCAGAAAAACCCACTGGGCACAATCCATAGCACGTAACCACCAACTTTGTTCTGTAGTAGTATCCTCAAGCATTGACCCAGGCCACAAGCATCAGAGGGTGCAAGCCAAGACCTACTGGCAGGGGGCTGCTCTTCAGGAGCTGCCAGGACACACGGACACAAGCACGTCAGTCCAGTTGTTCTGCAGCTTCTGTGCTCCCCAGGGTTTCCTGTGCGGTTTCTGCAGCATCACAGGCCAGGTGGTATGGGATGGGGGGTTGATGAGAGCCAGGGTCGCTTGCTGGCAGAGGAGAGCAGCTGGCAGGGTAGGGAGGGCAGCTGGGAGGTGCTGCTGCCTGAGAGCTGAGCATCAGCCTGAGGTCCTGGAGCACAGGCTGGTGGAAAGGTTTGGAGCCTGCTTGCCCTGGGGAAGAGGAGGCAGTGGTTTCTCATGCTGTTTGCTGGGTGCATGTCTGTGCTGGGATGCATGGGCTGTCCCCCAGCCACCTCTCACCATGATACAATGGGGTCAGATGGTGAGCAGAGCTGCACAAGGGAGAGTGGCCAGATGGTGCAATGGGACCTCCTGTCCACTTGCTGTAGGGAGGAATCATCCATCCGTGCCAGCCAGGCGGTTTGAGGTCCCAGTCTGTCCTGGCTCTGGACCACACAGGACATAGAGCCACAGCATCAATGTGATGAGCTTGGGGTTGGGTCAGCCTGGGTGCTCAGAGGCAGGAGGCTGGACCCCGATGAAGGGTCCGATATGAGGTCAGGCTGCCTGCTTGCATCTCCTCGGCCGTCTGCCAGGAAAGGTGTGGATCCGGCTCGTCTGGCTGGTGTTGAGACGCCTGACTGTGCATCTGCGAGGGAGGCTTCCAGAGGATCCCGCCTGCCCAGGTTTCCATGGAGAGCGTCTCCATGTTGAGGAGGGAGCTGTCTGGCAGACAGTATGGCTGTGGAAATACCGATAGAGCGTTTGTTTTCCAAAGCACATGAATAACATTCCTAACAGCTAGCAGCCTCACTTCCTCCGCTAACCCCACCAGTGGTCTGGCAGAATGACCTGGGATGCCTGTGGTGTCTTTATCCTCCCAGCTCCTCACTGCGCGCTTGCCTGAGCATCCCCAGTTTGGCTGTATCTGCCCAGCCCGGCCCAGTTTCCCTTCCAGTTGGCAGGCATGGCTCCTCCTGGCGCAGGGCTGCAGGGAGGCAGCAGCCATTTTCGCTGGGAGACACATTTGGCTTCACTGCTGGAGGGAAGAACGGGAGCGCTGTAGGTGGCAAAGCTGGGGAAGTTTTGCTCCCACCTCCTGTGGGATGTGAGGGGAATCATTTCCCTGAACAGAATGTCCTTTCTCGGATCTCCTGGTTATTTTGCATGCTTTGAAAGACCAAGGGGAAGCTTATGAGCTGTTGAGGCAGCAGGCAGCAATGCAAGGCGCATGCAACAGCCCCCGGTGAAGGGGGCTGAGCTCGGGTTTTCATGGCAGTCTGTCAATATTAAATTAAGGCTAAATTCCCATCCTAAATGTTATGTTAACATGAAGTTACATCAGAAAGCACAGAGCACAGAGCGGCAATAGGAGGGTATAAGATGTGTTACAGGGGTATTGTAATCATCCCAAATGAGGCTTTTGAAACCCAGGGAATTCCAGATTTAGGGTTTGCATCATTTTGGGGGGTTTGTAATTGAAAAACAATCCAAACATAGAAAGGCTTAGGAGCGTGTTGCTGAGATTGTTTGGGTGCCTTTATTCTGTGCTGCGGGGACATGGGCAGATGGAGGGAAAAAGTCTTTAAAAAATGATAGAACCAAATGTGGAATTACAAATGTTAAAATATCATGATCTGGATTTGAGTGTTAAGGCATCGTGACTCTCCAGGATAACATTAGGGCTGCTGGGTCTTAACTGTGTATCTCCATATCTGGACATATTTGGCTATCGCTAACATAACTCACCTCTGTGCCTGATGCTTCGTAAAACTCATGATTGGAGACAGTTGCAAGTCCTGTAGCATCATTTTATTTAAGTTAAGGATGTGTACATGGAACTTAATTCTATGATAGCTTATGTTTTTTGTCTTCAAATTTCCATGGTTTTTAAAAGCTATTGAAAGAACCATGGATGGAGATTAAACAAAAACCCAAAGGAATATCATCATAACGTAATTCTGAAGAGCTGTAGCAAGAAGCTGATTTTTGGCTGTGTTTTGTAAGAAGAGATTCCTCACTGTGCCAGGACAGACTGGTTATGCTGGGTGCACGGCCACACCAAGGACGCAAAGTGGGTGGTGAATTCAGCCCTAATTTTGCAGTGACTGGTGTGTGCAGCCCAGCTGGGCAGCTGCGGGCTGCAGAGTGGCTGCTGTCTGGTGCCCTGAAATCGGTTGGCTACAGGAGTTGGTGGAGCAGCAATGCCCACAGCAGCATGTGGCCGCAGCCCCGAGGAAGCTCTCAAGTCAGGAAATCAGCTGGTAAGCCACCACTGGCAGGGCTGTGGTGTTCCTGCAGAGGGAGAACGATGACGAGTAGGTTGAAATGACTCTGCAGGGAGTTGTGGGCACTAGCATAAAGACTGGAAGCTGCCTGTAGCTTCCAGTCATACAAATTAGATATGACAGTCATTAATAATTTGGCTTTATCCTAACACGTGGTACCCAAAGGAACCTGAGCAGAAGATTTGCACTGGGCAGTTTGCCTTCCAGCAAGTCAGGCAGAGCGGTGGGTCTGAAGCACCTTTGAGATCCCACTTGGGAATGCAGCTTTGGGGGGGTTCTGGGCCATCATTGCACCCCTGGGATGTTGCTGTTAGGCAAACGTCAGTTCTCTGCTGAAGGAGGAGCATTGCTGCAAGGAATGTTAGATGAATTATGGCTTTCTTCTGGAGCTGGGGGCAGAGTGGGGCAGCCAAGGCACTGCACTGCAGAGGCAGCTCCAGTGGTGGTGGGGCAGAGCAGAGCTTGGGGTCTCTGGGTGCCTCAGCTGTATTTCTGTCCCTCAGTACACCTTTTGTTTCTTAGGCTTTGGCAGCTGTTTGGAGGATAATGCAGCAGGGTCATGCTCCTGCCAGGTGTGTTTCTGTCACTGCCTGGTGGGGCAGGAGGAGATGGAGGGGAATGATGCACAGGGGTGACGGGGGTCAGGGGTAGAGCAGGATCAGCCCCGGTCATGATATCTCAGCCCTCAGATTGTCGCTGTGCTGTGGATGGGGCAGTAGGTGCGACTGCTTCTCCTCATCATTTGTATCACCCTCCCTGTCTGGCTTTACCTCTGGTCCCTCCACAAGCTCTGGAAGGTTGCCTGCATGCCCAGCCCTGCGAGGCCTTGCTGCTCGGGTGGGCTGGATGCAGTAACATGATTTTCTGGGCTGAGTGTTTCTTATTATGCCTGTCATACCCTGATTTCTGAGCCTGCAGTGTTCCCTGGGCATATCAGGAAAGCAGGCACAGCACGGGCCCATTTCCTTAATGACCAGCAGTGAGTTGCCTGCACATGTGCAGTGCAGATTTGAGACACCCTCAGTGGTTTTTTGTTTTGTTTTTTTTTCCTGCGGATTTTCCTCATTGAACGAGGTGTTCTCCGTTTGTGGAGTCCCTGCCCAGCTGAGCCTCCACCAGAGCCATGTCCTCCCATCTGCATACAGCCCTTATTTTGTGCTCCAATAATTCCAAGGCAACTCTCCCCTGAGCCTGGGAGAGATTTACCAGGTGGCCATGTAAGGATACTCTGGGGCAAAATGGAGGTGCCCCGCCACTGCTGCCATCTCCCCCAGGGTAAGGACATGTGGCTGAGGCAGGACGAGCATCCTCTGACTCGCCACCAAGCAGTGCCTTTCAGTGGGGACTGGGCTGCAAAGCCACCTGCTGAGGTGCGGAGCCAGCCTCCGGCTGATGCTGCTCTTGCCCAGCTGGGGTGAGGGCAAGCACCGGGTGAGCGCAGCCTCCGTGGCTCCCCTTGCCCAGGTCCCCCAAGAGCAGCGGTGCTGGTGGGGGGGAGGTGGGGGGGCCACTTACATAAGCCCTGAATGCGGCAGGCGGTGCGGGGAGGTGAAGGGCAGAGCACTGAAAATCCACACAGCCTCCAGCAAGGGCTCCCTGGCGCAGGAGCTCTGCTCGCTGACATACATCCGCAGGTCCCCATCTGCAGCCGCTGCCTGCAGCTCCCTTCCTTCCCCGCAGACCCCACAGGGGACTGCCACATCTGCTTCTCCCCTGCTGACAGCCCAGTGTGGGGACGTGGGAGCAGAGCTCTGTCTCTCCGGGGCTTGCTTGGGTGGCCAGGAGGCAGCTGGAGCAGGGAGGGGGTGGCTGGGAGGCTGCCGTGCCAGCGCAGGGGGATGCTGCCCAGAAGCACTCTGGCTGTTCCCGTCCTGCCTGCTCATCACCCAGGTTGTGCCTGAGGTCTCGCCGCTTCAGCCAGTGGCACATGGAGGGAGAAAGCTGGCTGGAGAGCATGTGGGCGGGTGAGATGGGTGTCTGGGTAGGACATGTGGGTCTAATTTGCAGGGGTGTGAGGTGGGGTGGTGGCACCTGGGCAGGGGAGCGATACTGGGATGGAGCTGAGGTGAGGAGCACAGACTGCATGGCGTGGGAGCACAGGCAGCTCTGGCTCAGCCAGGAGGGGAGAGGTGCCAGCAGGCTCTTGTGCAGGGGCCATGCTGGGCAGCAGCGGTGGTGCCTGACAGGTTCCTTGTGGGGAAGGATGGTGCCAGGGAAGTGGCACTGTCCTGCTTATCTTGGCACCCATAATCTGCTGCTGATACCCTCCTGCAGCATGGGGCAAGGATGCTGTGCTACTCACCAGGGTGGCTGCAGAGCTCACTCAGGCAGGGCAGGGCTGGCCCCCAACCGCCGGGCACATGCTCTGCAGGCGTGGACAGACACAGTCTGTGTGTCTGCATGTGGTCTACTTGTGCTGCTCACCCAGAGCCGCCTGCCTGGGTGGTGACAGAGCCAGTGAGCACCCATGGGTGGGAGGGTGTGGCCAGGGATCCTGGCTCCTTCTGTGCTGCAACTCTTTGACTCTTCCCAGAGCAAGTCTGCTGTTAATTCCCTCCATCTCTCCACAGTATCAGCAGTCCCCTCCAGGCCAGGCCGTTGGCAGGGAGGCAGCAGCAGGCAGCTGGCAGGCTGTGAGGCGTGGTGGCACATCTCCCTGCATCCGTGCTCCCGACTCACCCAGCAGAAGGTGTGGCTGGACTGTGCGTTCCCGACTCCTGGCTCTCCTGCTCCATCTGTTCCCGGTGGGCAAATCGGAGGCTTGGTGTGATGGGGATGCCCTGAGCCCTCGCCCCAGGAGCTTCAGGCCTGGATGTTGGTGCTGCTCCTCCCGGACGATGTGGCTGATACTCTGGAGAAGCCCTCTCTTGCCCCCCATTCTCCAAGTGCCTCAATTGGTGGCTGGCTGGGACCTGCGTCTTGCCCTCTGGGTCCTGAGCTTCGCCTCGGCAGTTGTGCAGATGGAGGGCCAGGTCTACTCGCCAACTGTCAACACGCACTATGGGAAGTTACGGGGGGTGCGTGTGCCACTGCCCAGCGAGATCCTGGGGCCTGTGGACCAGTACCTGGGGGTACCTTATGCCGCTCCCCCCATCGGGGAGAAGAGGTTCATGCCCCCCGAGCCGCCACCATCCTGGTCGGGCATCAGGAACGCTACCCACTTCTCACCAGTCTGCCCCCAGAACATCCACAACGCCGTTCCCGAGATCATGCTGCCCATCTGGTTCACCTCCAATTTGGATATTGTGGCCACATACATCCAGGACCCCAACGAGGACTGTCTGTATCTCAACATCTACATCCCCACGGAGGATGGTGAGTCCCCGCCGGGGTGCCCGCAGGAGGGTGGGGGGGGCTGCTCCGCCCCTCCCCAGCAGTGGTTGGTCTCACCTGGGTGTTGTGTTTGAAGCATGTGGTTGTGGACCCTGCAGCATGCTGTCTGTTTGTGGAAAGCTTTCTCTGGCCACGCAGCTCGCCCTCTTGCCCTCAGCTGCCATCTCTGTCTCGCGTGCTCCTGCTCCTCCACGCCTCCCGGTCCCCCCCTCCACCTCCATGGCATCGTCACGGGTTCCTCTCTTGTGTTGCTAAATCTGAATCCGACTCTCTGACCGCAGATCCACAGAGCGACAAGCTGGTTTGTGCTCCCCAGGCGCCGAGTGCCAGGTTCTGTCTTGAGTTGGTTCGGGTTCGTCCTTCCTCCCCCCCTTCCCACCCTCCCCAGGTCCATGCGCTAGTTGTGGGCGTGGGCTGCGGCTGGGAGGAACACTCTCTGCCTCTCCCTGGGGAGATGCTCCAGCAAGGAAGGGACCATGGAGCCCTTTTCTGGGCCTTGGTACGGACGGGGGGGTTGGGGACACTGGCAGGCACATCGCTTAGCTGCTTCCCGTTCCGCCGGTGAGACAGTGGCAGAGCGATGAGCCTGGGGTGCTGGGGACCCATGGGGTATGGTCCCGTTGGGATGAGGCTGAGTGGCGCTGTCTCCTTGTCTAACCTTTTCCTTTGTAGGGGATCCCACCTGAACTGTAAGTAGAGGGCAGAGGAGGCAGCGCCTGCCCGCACGCCTGCCCCAGCCTCACCGCAACGGGAGCCCCTGGGGATTTTCAGCGGGCTGGAAGGGACCCGCAGCTGGTTGCTGCACACGTCAGAGCAGCCTCGTGGACCGGTAGCTTCTCCCAGGCTGGCTGGCTCCACTCCTTTGTCCCTGGGGCCCTTGGCCACAGGATGCATCGTGCCTTCCTTCCTGCCCAGCACGGCTGGCCCAGAGTTTTCCTCCCACGGCGACGCTCCTTCCCCACCTCCTGCGGTCCCAGGGGCGTTGGGAGGGTGGCAGCGTGGTTGTGATTGCATGCCCACTCCTGCCAGTGGAGCCTCCTGTTATTTTGTAGTCTTTTATTCATTTTACAGTAAAACGGATTTCCAAGGAATGCACCCGAAAGCCCAACAAGAAAATATGTAGGAAAGGAGGTATGTAGCAAGCCGACCGGCAGAGAGGCACAGAGAGGAAAGAGAGAGAGAGTGAGTGAGAGGGTGCCTGGACAGCCCGCGGCATGCTCCTCCGGCACCTCTCTGTGCCACCACCCAGCCCACGGGCCCTCCAAGCAGCCCACCCTACCGCCCCCCACTTCCTGCTCAGAGGAGCCCTGTGGATGCTCCGGCCATCTCTGCTCCCCAGCTGGGGGAGCCGGGACCGGTGCCGGCTGGGAGTGTAGGTCTGGGGTCAGGTCAGAGGAGGATGCTCACATTGCTCCAGGCCTTTCAGAACACCTTCTCTTGGGCTTAGCCTTTGCTCCCTCCTTCATCCCACTGGCACCAGCAGCCTCCCAGCCCCTGGATATGAGGGGGAGCCTCTGATGGTGGGTAGCACTTAAATGCACCCATTCCTTAGGGGCGCATCTGCCGTTGGGGGTGTACAGATCCACTCAGAGAAGCAGCTGTGTGATGGGGGACTGCAGCCCATCCTGGGCTGAGTTCTTCCCCTGTTTCATACCTTGTCATTTTGCATCCAGAGCTCCTCAGTTAAAAGCATAAAACCTCTTCTGGCTGTGTAAATGCTGCCGTGTTCTGCCCCAGCCCATAGTCCTGTCAAAGCTGCTTCCCACTGCTTACACTCCCATGCCTCTGCCAGCGAGGATCTGCTCTCCACCCCCTGGCACAGCATCCTCCCTGAGCCCCAGCCACCCTGCTGGTGGATGAGCACCTCCAGTTCAGACACATCTCTGCTTTGCCTTGCCTCCATCCCCAGGGCTGTGCAGGGCTCATCCTGCGGCACTTTGGGGCAACAGGGCCAGCTCAGCCTCCCTTGCCCCAAAGCGATCCTGTGTTCCTGGCCAGTGTCACGGGCCAGGGAGTGGAGGTGAGCAAATGGGAGCTGACTCAGCCCCTTGTCAGACACAATGCTTCACCCACCCTGCCGCACAGCCCCCTTGCAGGTGGGGAGAGCCTGGGCTCCTCTGTGCATCCCAAAGTTGGATCTGCAAAGTGGTTGGGCAGCCAAGCTCTTCTGAAAGGCTCAGTGCAGGGAGGGGTTGTTTGGCGGGCAGGGGCTGCCATCCTGGGCATCCCGTGGCAGCGGGGCCCCTGCATCCCGGCCTCAGCCTCCCTGTGCCCCTGGGGTTGGCAGGGCTGGCACAGCTGGGCTTGAAGGTTTGGGGAGCGCTTTCCTTCCAGCCATTTCCCCAGTTCTGTTGTTGGGTTTCTTTGCTTTGCTTTTCCTGTTGCTGTCCTGGCTATTCACACGCCATCTCTCTGAGTGCCAAGGCTGCCCCTGAAAGGGCTGGCGCATTAGGGAGTCTCTGCACGCTGCCTCCGGAGCCGGCTGTGCCAGCGATCGCCAGCCACTTCAAAGCGCTTCCTCTCCCGGCCCTCCCACCGGCTGCTGGGGCTGGCGGACCCCCACCGCTCCCAGCCCTTACGGCCGGGGCCGGGAAGCAGGGTCCGGGTTACGCTGGAGAGGGGGGGACAATGTAAGGCACAGTGAAACACCTCGGGCGCACTCATCTCCTGGTTTTCCCTCTCCGCCGGCTCTGCTTACGGGCAGGGTTTCTTTGCAGCCCATCTGCAGTTGCCTCTGGTCACCTCCCGGGGAGCTGGAGGGAGACGTGCCCTCTGTCCCCACTGGGCTCTGCTGACTCACGGACCAGCAGATCCCCAGTGCTGGCCATTTGGGCATCCAGGCGTGACGTGCCGGGAATTAAAGCACCCAGACACTGGTGCTGCCCTTCGGCTCTAGCGACGGCTCTGGTGGCCGTTGGCTCAAACTGAGTCACTTGTGATGAGACACGGAAGCTCCCCCGCCTCTCGTCGTGTATTTGGAGTTAGTAGTGCTTGGGATGAGGATAACGTGCCTGCAGTGCTGATTTCCTCGGGCTGCATATCATTTGAACATTGGCTCGTTCTGGAGTATTCTTTATTATTTCTAAGGCCACATATGACCAGTGTATAAACTCTCCTCTCACAGAGCAGGCAACTGTGAAGTACGTTGGTGGTTCAAAATGCCTCAGTTCTCACCTTACTGGAGTTTTCATGATTTCTGCCACCCCTAAGCTCAGTGTATCTCACAGCAGCCAAAAGACTGAGAATTTATCCCTGGAACAGAAAAATGTCCCTGTTTCCCTGCCCAGTTGCCCACAATAATTTCCTGTATTGAAATTTCCTACATGACAGTCTTCTCCATACACATTGGTCCCTTCTCTGGGAGCAAGGCAGGGCAGCGGTGCTTTGAGAATAATTAGCCACGCGTGGTGCCGAGGGAGCTAACGGTGCTGAGGCTCAGATTTTGCTGTGAAAGTAATGCTGCCCACCCGAAGAGCATGTACACACACACGTGGTACAGTGCTTATGTGTAAAACGCAGCTCTGCCCTTTGCTTTGTGCCACAACACTTCCAGCCTGTGCTTGGCTGTGGCAGGTGCTGGGATGCTTTTCCCTTCCCTTCACCACCAGCCTGGGCAGGCCTTGCTGCAGGGCATGAGGAGGTGGATGTCATTTTTGGAGAGGAAAAGTGTGGCAGCCCTGCACATAGCAGCCCTCCTTGGTTTTTACTAGTGACTGCCCTAATGTCTCTGGCTGAGGCTGTGCAGAGTCCAAATGTGACAGTCCAGTGTCTTGCTCTGCTTGTGTGAGGGTGACTGGAGCTCCCAGCAGCTCCTGGGCTTGGAATGCGCTTCAGCAGCTCTGCAGGAAAAGCACTGTGGCTTCTCTGCTGCTCTCCAAGAAGTGAACTTGTCCAAGTACCAGCTAAGGCTTCGCTACAGCTGCGCAACTTCTGCAGTGTTCCCTTGCTGGAAGGCTTCTCACTAGCTTCCTGTGAAGCCTGCTGCTTTGCAGAGCTGGCTGGGAGCAGACCACCACCCTGGTCCTCCCCTTCTGCTTTGGGGAATAATTTGCAAAGGTGAGGGTGGGTGTTTGTGCTGGCGGAGGCAGCAGAGCATGAGATCATGCAGTGCTTTTATGGAGCCCGTTCAAGGATGGAGATAACTCCTCTGCATCACCCAGGGACTGAGAGGGGCAGGGCAGCACCAAGGTGCACTGCAGTCCTGGAGCAAGGGTTGATGGCTGAAGGGGCCACCTGACACAGGTCCCAGGGGAGCTGCCCCTGCCCATGGGGTTGTGTGGCAGCAGGTTCAATGGCTGTCATCAGTCCTGGTCCCATTCCTTGTCACTCCCAGAGAAGCACCTGACCCGGTGTGACCACCAGCATGTGTGCCCCTGGGTGCACATGACCATCAGACGTAGTGGCAGCGCTGCTGTGGGCTCCTGCTCCCTGCAGCACCATGGCTGCTGCATAGGAGTGGGTGCCCCAGGGAGCTTGCACTGAGGAGAGGGTGCTGGGGCTACCCGCAGCTGCCCTGAGCAGACATTTGGATGTGGAAAGGTGTCAGCTCAGGCTCCTGCTCTTCTCTCATCCACATCATGCTGAGCACAAAGACTCCAAGGACCAAGGCTTCTCAGCCTCCTTTATCTCTGTTTGTGCTGGTGTCAGTGCTGTTGGCATGGTTTACTTAAGATGGCATAAATCTGGCATGGATGCCCCTGTTTCAGGGAAAGTGATTTTATTTTTTACTGAACTTGAGCTTGAACCTTCCTAGAGCCTTCAGATAAGAGCATATGCATCCTTCCTATCGGCCTGAACAATGTCACTTCGCAGTCAGCTTAAAGTGAAGCGGCACAACAGACATTCACACTGGGTGAGTGGAAGGAGTTTTTGATGGCTAAGGAGAGTAAGAGCCATGAGTCCTTTTGGCTCTTCCAGCTGTGAATCCACAAGCTTAAAGCCATCCCTATGAGAGTAGGTGCTATGGGGCTCTGTGTGGTGGCCTTTGCCAGTGCAGAAGATCTCCTGGGATGGGTGTCCTTGAACATGGCAATAACCAGTGGAGGGAGGTAATGGAGCAAAGTGCAAGGGATGGGTGAGGGAAGTGAATCTGTAACTGCTCTCATGAGCTGTGGGGCATTGGTGGGTTGTTGTGGAGGTGAACAACATAGCGAGAGGCAAAAAGCCCACTTGGCCACAGCAGCCTGTGTTCGCCATAACCCCAGCCACCCTGGCACCTTCCTGCCAATGGGGACGGCTCGTGCTTTGCATCTGCCACACACGTGCCACTGCTGTTCCCCTTCCCCCTGGCCTGCATTAACACGCTCCTGCTTTGCTTAGCTTCCCAGCACTGCTTTCTACTGTCCCTTCTGCAGTGGGTGAAGCTCAGGTTGCTTTAGGCTTGTCCCAGCAATCCCTAAGCTCCAGGGCAGCAGTCTCCAGCCGGATCCCCCCCTGCTCAGCCAGGACAGTTGCTCAGATAACAGGGATGTTGTCCGCTGCCCTCTCTTACAGCCTGACAGCTCCTCGTAGATGGTTCCTCCATCCCTGTCTGCATGGAGACCTTTGTCCCCTGAAGGAGATCAGGGTGGAAGGCTGCACCCCAGCTGGTCCCGCGGCTTTAACAGCACCAGGGCCCTTGGCAGTGGAAAGGGATCTCCAGCTGCCTGTGATCAGCTTCCCAGCTCCGAAGCATGATGCGGATGAAGGCTCACTGCCTGTGGTCTTCATTAGAGAAAAATCCCTATCCCTGAGCAGTACCAAGGAGGTTGGCGCAAGCACCAGTTAGCAAATATTGCATGAATACTTTGTCATTTAAGTGCTTTCTGGGCTAGCAGCTCTTCCTAATGAAGATGCAGTAGGTCGAGCTTGCAGGCTCCTGCAAACAGGCTGGGCAGCTGCACACACCTGGCCAAATGTGCAGCTGGGGGGTGGGCTGGGGAAGGAGCGCGCAGGAAGAATGCAGCAGGAAGGGGGGATGCTGGGGCTGGGGTGCTGGGGTGAGAGATGGCAGGGATGGGGGTGGTGTTGGGTGAAAACAGAATTATGTGAGACGCTCAGGGGATGGCTGGGTGGCAAAGCAGGAGGTGAGGAGGCAGGGCTGAGGCATGGAGGGGGTAGGTCAGGAGGTGAACTCCGACTCAGAGAAAATCAGGATGGCTCTGGAGACAGCCGACCCATCCCTGCCCTGGGCAGGGGCAGCTCTACCTCACCTCTTCCTGGCAGTGTATCTCACCTGGTCTTAAACACCTCCCCAGGCCACCTCTTCCAGTGCTTTCCTGCCCTTTCTTCCAGGAAGATTTTCTTCTTGTCCAGGTTCAGCCTGCCTCATGTAGTTCTGGGGCTGCGTGTGCTCTGTGCAGTGGAGAGGGAGTTGCTCTTCCACCTCACCACCTTGCAGTGGCCTTTCATGTGTTGGGATGCTGCTGTAGCTCCCATCACTCCTCTACTCCTGGATTCACGTGACCCAGCCTCCTGCAAACTTTTCTTGTCTGCTGGATTTTTGTAGACTTCTGGTCATTGTTCCTCCAGACTTTCTCCAGCAGGTCATGGCTGCTTAAGGTGTGCAAGGCTCTTGCCCTGATGGAGCTGCCCCATGGCCATTTCAGACCTCTCACTCCCCCATCACAAATTCCTTTTAAATTAAAATCCTGCCCCCCTCCATGCCGCCATCTCTGTTATCCTCTACCTGTGTCACCTGTGGGATCCCACTCCCAGAGTGGCAGTGAGGACAACTCCTCACCTTGTCATAGTTTCAGCCAGCCACAGGGCTGTCCCTCACTTGCAGAAGCCTTGCTGGAGGCCGTGCAGAACCCTTGCTGCGGTGGTGGTGGGGCCAGCTGGTGACAGCAGCAGGGCCTTGGGATCAGCAGGGTGCCTGGCGGGACTTCAGAGCCCTGCATGCCTGGGGGAAGTCACTGGGCAGCATGGGCTCAGTGTGAGCAGGTCTGCTCAGGGGAAACCCTGCTGTCAACCCTGAGGTCACTGTCACCCAGGGAGCTTTTTTGGTGCAGGCATTAGGGAGCAGACAACCACAGGTGCTGGTCTGCAGCTCTAAGGGGATAAGGAGAGCACAGCCTCTTCCTGAAATTCAGGGCTGCAGGGCGCAGGGATGGCACCACTGGGCTTTGTGCCCACAAAGGCACGCAGCCCTTTGCAGCAATGGGGTCTTGGTACAGATCTGCACTGTGTCTGCTCCCTGCCAGCCCACAGGCCACCTCTCCTGGCTCACACCAGCTGCATGCAGTTTGGGAAGTGCTATGCTCAGCACACACTATCCGCAACAGCATCCCACAGCTCAGGGCTGGGACTGCTGGCCTGGCCCATGCCCTGGCACCATGGGTTTGCTAAGGGCCATGCAATGACTGGAAGGAGTTCAGGACATTACAGAAACTGATATTTTTAGGGTTCTGCCTTGGTCAGGGCAAGCTGGTTGGTGCCTTTGCAATCGTTGGTGAACCATGCAACTAGTCTTTTAAGAAGGCAGTTGGTAAAGGAGGGAACCTATCAGTGCAGGGAAGCACTCGTCATGATGGCTCCCTGCAGTGTGCTGTGGTGGTCTCGTGCTGTGGCATTGGTGGTTTGCGGCCTAGCCATGCCAGGCACAATAAGGGGCCATGCACCGCGTGGGGGTGATGGGCAGGATCCCAGCTGGTGGTCAGTGGCCACCCAGGGCAACCCCTCACCTGGGTTCTGCTGGTGGCAGGGGACAGTTGCCCCCAGTGGCAGCAGAGCTGGGAGCAGGGCTCCTGCTCGCACCTGGGTGGTAGGAGACGGAGCCTTGCCCTGGCGCAGGGAGCCAAGGGTGCGTGTGCAGGCGAGGGCCAGGCTGGGATGCAGGAGGATCTGCGAGTGCTTTGAGAGGCTGGTCTGCCACTGGTGCTGATGCTGCCCCAGGCATGCTGTCCTCCTCCCTGCCGCCCCGGTGCTCCCTGGGGAGGATCTGGGAAGGGGTCCAGGTGAAGCGGCATCCTGGCGCAGCTCCCAGGGCAGTCCTGCCCGTGCCCTGTGCCACCCTGGCTCTGGGAGAGGTGCAGTGTGAGTAGCCAGCAGTGCTGTGGGGTGCAGGCCTGGCCCCACCGTCTCTGCTATCATGCTATTTTTGAATTCTCTTTTGTTTTTTTTTGTTTTGGTTTGGTTTTTTTTGTTTTGTTTTGTTTTTGTTTCCTCTTGTTTTCCTTTTTGTTCTGTCTCCTCGTGTTTGGTCCCTAGGAGCCAGCGCTAAGAAACAGGGCGAGGACTTAGCGGATAATGACGGTGATGAAGACGAAGGTATTTCTGTGCTCGAGGCTGCCACTGCATGACACGCAAAGCAACTCCGTTTGCCCGCCATCCGCTGCCATCCCCAGGGAGCCCTGTGTGTGTCCGTCTGCTGTGCCAGGCAGCTGCGCGGGGTGGGGGGCAGGCTGGCCGGCTGTGCAGGGCACCCAGGCCCTTCCCTTCCTCAGGACGGGGGGAAGCTCATGGGGTTTTTTTGCTTCAGGAGAAGTTTGCTCCCGCTCTGCTTGAGCGAGGGCAGGGAGGAAGCATGGCAGCTTGGGAGGAGAGGAGCCCTCGGGCACCTGGGCCCATTTCACCCCGAGCCCGGTCACATCCCACCTCCAGCCTCATCCCTCCAGAGTCGGTGACATGCAACTGGGAGCCAGCAACCTCCCCCTCCACCCTTGCCCGGCTCCACTGTGGGCACCACCACAGGGAGGCCATGCCAGCAGCTTGGCACCTGCAGGGTACCTGGCTATGCCCAGGAGACCCGAGATCTGCTCAGACATGGTTTCTGTTGTCTCCTTCACCGCCCAACACGAGCGAGGTCTTGCTTGCAACCAGAGCATCAGCACCAGCCGAGGCAGAGCGGGTGGGCTTTCAAACAGATGTGATTCTAGGTGTACACCAGGGCTAAGCAAACTGCAGAATAAGCTATTTTTAGTAAAATGAGGTTGTTCATCTGCAGGGTATGGAGTCAGTGTGTTTGGCTGCAGGGATGTGAAGAGGAGGAATGGTTGGCCAGAGTGCAGCCCTAATGTGCTAGGGACAGTAAAACCTCATGGTGTGCAGGAGTCCCAGGGCAGCTCGAGCACAGCCTGGTAGATGGCATTTAGGATCTGGGAAACAGATGAAAAGCTTTTTCCTTGGCAGTACTAAAACCCCATTGTTTTCTCCCACTAACCTGTGCCCCAGGATCTCTTGTACCAGGGCGTAAACTGGCATTCAGCCTAAGTGACTTGACTGTGCTAAATCCCCACACACTAAAATGTGCTGCAGCAATTAGGAGCCTTTTATTCCCTGGTACATCTCTGCACATTGCTGCCATTCTTCTGCAAGGATGTCCCTTTGTGTGTCGGTGGGAGCATGTGGCAGGAAGGAGAGGACATGGGCACAGGCACCGATGTTCCTGCCCTTCACATTTCAAGAAGGTGGCCCTGGGAAGAGTTGTCCTGCCATAGTTCTGCTGCATGGGCAATGTCTGTCCTGGAGGAGCTGCGAGTGCTTTTTGCTCCACAGGTCTGTGCATTTGCCTCACTGCATCCTGGCGATAGAAGAGCTGGCATAGGTTTTGCCATATCCTCATTCTCCTGGAGGGAAGAGGTTTTCTATATGGAAGGGAGGCCGCCCTTAGCCATGCTGGTGGCCACAGCTGGAGGTGGGGGTGGCCAGAGGTACCAATCAGCCTGCCCTGCAGCCTCCTGTGATGGGCAAGACACAGAGAGGAGTGGACATGGGCAGGGATTAGGTGGGTGTGAGGGAGCATGTCCACACCAGCCAGGCATCCCTGCTGAGTTGGTGTGGCTGTGCCCTGGGAGTCCCAGCCCCGTGGGGACCGTGGCAGGGGCTGGCTGCCAGGACAGCACGGTACACCAGTGAGGGAGGAAGGCAGGGAGCAGCAGCTCGCTGGGACAGCCCACCCAAGCAAGGTGCTGGGTACAGGTGAGCACCAGGGAAGGCAAAGTCCATCAATGCTGGCTTGCCAGCCCAGGAGAGGGCTGGGCACCACAGGCATGTAGGACATGGCACTGTCACCCGATGGGTGCAACCGCCTCTTCCATGTAATGTGGGTGAGATATACCAGGAGCCGAGCACAGGTTTTCTTCCCTTGTGCCCCAGCTCGGCTCCATGAGGGATCTCAAGCCACTGGAGCAGAAGGGGCAGGACGTCCCCTGGACAGGGCCAGTTGAGAGAGGGAGTGTGGCTGCTCTCTGTCCCCTAGGCTCCCGCAGACCTTCCTACCCGGCCCTTGGGGTCCCATTCCCCATCCTCACTCCACGCCTCATGCCCTGTCCTCGTCCGGACGCCGTGCTCACCTCCCTGACACGCATACGTGCACACACTGTCTGCCTCATCACCATGTCTGTGTCTGGGCACTGGGGTGCCATGGGTTCATATCCAGGCAGCCGGCAGGTTTCTGCCTTCCCAGGGGGATGGGAAGGGGGGGGTTGGAGAGTCAGACGTTGGAGCACCCACCAGTGCCCCCCTGCCTTCCAGGTCCTGCACACCTCCATCCCTGCCCCCCCCACAATGCCAGCTTCCAGGACTCCCTGGAGCCAAGGGCTTGGGTCCAGCCAAAGATGGGACATAGGGCTGCATCCCGGGGCTGGACTCTGCAACTCCCACTTGCAACAGAGATGTCACTGGTCTGGCTCCCACACGCGGCCAGAGCCCGGCCCTGGGGAAGAACAGCCAGGTCCAGCGAGCATCTCTCCCACATGTGCTAAGACACCCCAAGGGGACAGCAGTGTGGGGACAGCTGCCGCCACCTGGAGAGGGGCTGGCAGGGTTGGTTCAGTGGTGGTCAGCTTTGGGGGTCCATGCTATGGCCCCCGGGAGAGCTCTGGGTTTGGCTTCTAAGCCCCCTCCCCAGTCCTGGCAGCTGGCATTGCCCTCGTCCTTGGTCTGCCTGTTGGGCAGGGTGCTGTGGCCGTCAGCGGGGTCCTGTGTTTAACTGCCTCTCCTTCCAGACATCCGCGACAGTGGGGCCAAGCCGGTGATGGTGTATATCCATGGCGGCTCATACATGGAGGGCACGGGGAACATGATAGACGGCAGCGTCCTGGCCAGCTACGGGAACGTGATTGTCATCACCCTGAACTACCGCGTTGGAGTGCTTGGTATGGGCTGGCCAGCGTGCACTGTGCCACCAGCACGGCCAGGCAGTGGGGCAAGCCCCCATGGCTGACCGAGCTTGAACCAGCTGGGAAGGGGGCAGTGGGGGGCATGGGGCCTGCTGGGATGGGGGCTGCACTGCATGCACTGCCTCTGCCCTCCACCCTGGCCACCAAGTGGGGTGGCACATGGCAGTGCCCCAGTGGGCAGTCGCAGTGCTGTCTGGCTCCTGGCACTGGCCCCCCCGAGGCTCATTTACACAACCTGGCTTAGCTGAAAGCAAATATTGGTCTGTGGTTAAACAAATAATAAATGTGTTTACCCAGCATCTCCTCCTGAGAGGGCTCAGAACGGTGAGCTGCCAGTGGGTACTGCCTGGCTGCCCCTGGGGACCTGGCAGCTCTCCCTCCCCAGGCACAGGCTGCCTCCAAGCCAGGTGAGCTGCTGGGACCCCCACAGCCACCCACCATGGCCTGGCTGTCTGCAGAGAGGGTCATTGAAGAGTGTTGGGTGCTGTATAGAGGATGATGGCAGTCTCATTTTCACGAGCACTGGTAACCTAGAGAGGCAAAATGGGGACACAGGGTCAAAAGGCAGTGCAGTCCCCTGCCTGCTGCAGCAGAAACCCCAGGGGGCTGGGACACAAGAGATTTGCCTGGAACATCACTGCTGTATCCCTTAGCAGCAGGGAGAACAAGGGGTGCAGATGTTTGGGGAGGGCTCCTTCCCAGCCAAGCTCCTGGCAGGGCCGGTTCTCTTCCTAGCCATCCAACCCAGCATGGCACTCTCCCCAAGCAGCTGGGCTCCCAGCATGTACCAGGGGCAGCGCATCCCTCTTGACGGCCTCCAGACCTCATAGTCTCTTGGGGAAGATGGCAGTTACCTGGTAGAAAATAGGCTTTTCAGTAAAAACAAGCCTATTCAAGACCTTTCAGTATTAAAAATCAGGCCTTTAAGATGGATAAGTTCAAATTTAAGAGACATAAATCACAATATGAAATAAGACTTAAACGGTGCCATTGTCATCTCCATTGAAGTGCTGCAGTGTGCCAAGCCAGAGCACCTCTAGAGCCAGAGCAGTGTCAGCACTGCTACCTGCCTTCTGGGGTTACCCGCCTGGGTTTTACCTCAGGACCATGGTTTTGGCTTCCTGCTTTGAGTCAAAGCAAACAAAACACTGATAGCTTATCTTGGGTGTTCCCTTTGCTATTGGAAGCATTTCTCAGCATCTTTCTCACCAAAAGCCTTTGTATTTTAAGCTGCAGTTGGTTCCTCTCTGCCCAGCCCACCTCCTTACATTTATAGAGCCTCCTCCAGGCCATGCTAGTCCATGGAAAGCATTGGCTGTGCATACACTCAGCCTGCCTGCAGCCACTGGTGCTTTCTCAGCTTTTCTTGGAGCATGTGTGAGATGTCTTGACTTGTTATTAGCACAGGTGGTGATCAGGATAGGACAGGGCTTTGTGCCCATGACTCTGTCACTGCTTGCAGTTGGCTGGAGAGGGTCTCTGGAGCTTGCAGCTGCACTCACAGCCCTTCACCCCTCTGTGCTGTGCAGAGGGTGGCTGGAGCTTGGTGATGTCCCTGCTCCAGCTTAGAGCTCACAGGACTCTCTTGGTAGTGAGGTCTCATGCTATAGTGGGACTATAGTAGCTCCCCTAGGCATGGGGAAGGGAGGTGGGAGGTCAGAACACCCCCTGCTTCCACATCCCTAACAGGGCTCCCCTTGGCCCACAGGGTTCCTGAGCACGGGGGACCAGGCTGCCAAGGGCAATTACGGGCTGCTGGACCAGATACAGGCGCTGCGCTGGGTTAGCGAGAACATCGCCTTCTTTGGGGGAGATCCATTGCGGATCACTGTCTTCGGCTCTGGCATCGGTGCCTCCTGTGTCAGCCTGCTCACCCTCTCCCACCACTCTGAAGGTAGGTGCCAGCTGTGCCCCAGGATGCTGCGGCTGCGAGCAAGTGCCCTGCTGATGCTAACCTGGGGAAGGGAGCCCACCTGGGTACTGCCAGCCACCCTAGCAAAGTCAGGGCTGCTTTTTAATTAGTCACTGCTGAGAGCCTTTCCCAGCGCCGGGAAGCAAAACCTTCTCATTGTGGGTAGGGAGAGGCCAGCAGCAGAGCACATGGGAGCCAGGAATGGAGCTGGTGCTTCCAGTGCACAGGGCTGCAGCCCAGGGCCAGCACCTGGGTGTGGGGAGAGGTGGGGACCCCTCCTGCAGTGCCGTGCCCAGGTGCCCAGGCTCGCCCATGTGCAGGTGTGGAGGGAGTGTAGGGCATCATGCAGGGCACTGGGAGCACAGGTCTCGGTGCTAGGAAAGGTGTTCATACTGGAATAGAGGGGAAGCCAGACCTGAGCCTGGGGAGGGTTGGAGGGCCCCATCTTGTGAGACTGGGAGAGCTGGAAGTGCTGCAACTAGCAAAACACAAGTGGAAGTGATATGATTGATATCTGTAAATATAGCAGTGTTTACTCTAGATAAAGAAAGGAAATATTTATGCTAAAAGATTGTGTTGGCATAAGAGCAAATGCATGTAAACCACCTGCAAAGACATTTACATTGAGCATGGTGCGGGGGGTGGGGGGGAATTAACCATGGGAATGGAGGTGTTCTCAATAAACTTCCTAAAGGAAATCACAGGAGCAATGCCTGAACTGGACATGGTCCACAGGGGACCAACCTGCCAGGGACTTGGTCACAGGGACTTTATATGAGGGTGCAGCCCTCTTCCAGTGCTGTGTCCCCAAGCGTGGTGCAGGGGAGAAGGGGACATGTATGGGCAGTGGACACAGGCATGAGTCTGCACATCAGAGGCGCACACAAAATTGCACCTGAAGCTGTTGCGAAGAGCTGCAGCCCTGCTCAACAGCCTGGAAACTGCACAGGAATGAAGGAGACCTTCAGAACCTCAGCATAGCTGATGGCATGGCAGAGGGTGTATGGGAGGAGGCTGGCACTGGCCAGGCTGCCAGCAAAGTTGGGCAGCCTTCTTCCAGCCCTGGGAGCTGTTGATGGACTGATTGCCCCAATATTGAAGGCAGGAATGATCTCAGCCCAGGCTGCTGGAAGGTGGCTGCACCAGCACCAGCATCACAGTCTGCTTGGTAGTATTCAGTGTGGAGGTTTGCAGGTGCTGTGGGCAGCACAAGGCCGGTGTAAGCTGTGGTGAGAGGTGACAGAGCCTGTGCTCATAGTAGGGAGTGAAGGGCAGCAGCCTGCTGAGCCCAGGGCACAGGGCTCGTAGGATGCTGGCAGTTGACCATGGAGTCAAAGGCAAGCCCAAAACAGCTCTCTTCTGGATTTCTCCAGCTGCCCTTTTGGTTAAACTTGCATGATTCCAGCAAACCACTTGCCCCACAGTGAGCCCACCCCCACGCAGAGACCCATCTGCTGGGCTCTGCTTCTCACCGATGGCCCTTCCTCAGGGCCAAGAGTGGGGCTGACAGGCTGCCCACACCTCCACACCCATCCCTGCTGCCCATCAGGGTGCCCAGCAGTTGCAGCTGGCTGCCAGCCTCTCCTTGGACAGGCCAGCAAACTGAAGCAGAGAGACTGAGACATGCTGCCATGGCCCATGGGATCAGAGTACGCAGAGGAGCATCAGAGCCTCCTGGGTGGTGGGATATCACAAGTGGGCTCTGGAGCCCAGCAGTGACCCATGCTCCCTCTGTGCCAGAGCCCATGGCACAGCCAGCACCAACCCACCCTGTGCAGAGTGCTCCTGCTCTTGGGGCAGCTGCTCCCACTGCTGGGCTCCCCTTGGTGCCCCAAGGACCAGAGCTCTGGAGGATGCTCTGCCCCACAGACCTGACAACAGAGGCATGTCTAGACCTGGTGGGCAGCTGCTTCCCAAAAGCTGACAGCTTGGGCACTCATACATTAAGACCATGGTGGTCCTTGGTCTTCCATGACTGTCCCGCAGCCTGCTGGCTCTGCTGTCACCATTGCTGGTGCCCTGCCATGTTGGAGTAAAGCAGGGAGAAACAAAAAGGCAGGTAAAGCTGAAGTGATCCAGCCCTAGCAGTGTGTATGGAGCTGCTGTTGCTTGGTCAGGACACATCTGTTCTGGGTAAGCCCGTTTCCCTGCCACCCCAGGTCGCTCAGGACACTTGTGCTCAGTCCGTGCTCCTGCGTGAGTGCCCGCTGCTTGAAGTCAGTCCCTCTGTCATCCTGCTCCCCCGTGCCAGCTCTTGAGCAGGATGCTCCTGGGGCTGTTGCCCCATCCTCTTCAGGTGACTTGGACAAATATTAACGGGTATTAGACTACAGTGAACTTGAGAGCATGGGAAATGTGAGTTATACCTACAGAGCTGCTGCCAATGTTGCAATGCCAGAGCAGGGCAGCACCAGGGCTGCCCTCACTGCTTTTGGGGTTCCTGGGGAAGGATTCCCAGCTACCCAGAGCTGTGCAGGGCAGGCAGCAGCTCTGTAGCCCACAGGAGAAGATGCTTTTGATGGCTAAAGTGAGAGGATGCTTCACTTGTGTTAGATGGTAAATTGAGTAGTGTAGCACGGGTGGATCTTTGCAGACTCATTTCTGAGCAGTGGGCAAGGCAGGGGATGCTCTGCAGCTGCAGGGGCCCATGTGGGGCCATGCCATCCCTGTGTGGATACCTGGAGCTCTGCATGTCCTCCTGCTGCCCTTGTGCAGGCACCCTGAGCAGTGTGGGCACATGGGTGGGGAGTCTCACAAGCTGAAAGCTCTTGCAGAAGGAAAAAGGGTTTTCTCTGCCCATACTGAGTGTGAAAGGCCAGGGAGGGGACGCGGAGTGTAATGCATTTGTGATGCTTCTTAGGGTGCTCCTCTCCATTACGGGAGTGCCTGGGAGGCATGTGAGGATCACAGGGAGGTGCTCTCTGTCCAGGAGTCTCCTCTCTGGGATTGCGTGCTTGTGGCAGGGCAGCCCCCAGGCTGCAGACTGGTTTTCGAGGCAGATGGTGACACCTTTTTGGAAGCACGACTGTGTGCTTGGCTGCCCAGGTGACCCCAACTGCTTTTACGGACCTGGGATAGAGGGAGCAGCACGGAGAGAGGCCGAGGGTGGATTGGAGGGGCTGCTCCCTGACTTTCCAGCCATGAAAAATAGTGTCATGCCAGTATAGCACTTTTCAGGTGACACTAGGCTTTCTGCCACTAAACCCTGCACCTTCGTGCCATGTCCTTTGCTGCCCCATCCAGCCCCAATGCCTGTGGTGTGGTCCTCCTTGCATCGCAGCAGTGCTGGGTGCCTGGCAGCATTGTTGCTGTGGCAGGGGAAGTGCTTCCGGCTGTAAATGCCATGAAACAGGAGGGGAGCACTTGGTGCTGCAGCCAGTGTCACATCAAAGCAAATGGCCATAAAATGCCCTCAAAAATACCCCTGCACTGGAGCACCCATCTCCCTGGGGACTGGGCAGCCGGCTCTAGAGCACAGCAGGGGAGCTGCGCTAAGATGCAGCCTGCAGACCAGGTGGGTTTGTTTTTATCGCATCAAAATAAAACTCATAGTGATCAAGAGCTATTAATGAAGCTGCTAATTTGTGCCTGCTCTGCCAGGCACTGCAAGAGGCAGACACTGGAGGCTGGTGCAGCACACGCTGTGTCTGGCTGCTGGGGAGACCCATGTCTCCCCTGCCAGCTTCAGCCCTTGTAGCCGGGTGGATTCCTCGCCAACGACCAAAGTGCTGCTTCTCTCTCCAGCCGGCCATGCAGGGGCAGGAGGAGTCACTGCTGGGCAAACCTCTTGTGCTTTGTTTGGCCCATCTCCTGCTCCATGGGGGCTGCCACCCTTTGCTGCCAGCTCTGGGGATGCTCAGACCTCAGCTGGACAAGGCACCCAGCACCCTGCTTTGGGCAGGGCTTGGCCCAGACAATCCCAGAGGTGTTTCCAGTCTCAGCTCTGTGCAAAGCGAAGGGGAAATCAGGAGCTGGCCACAGCCTGCAGCACTGGGCACCCTCTGGCAGAGCCCTGGTCCCACCGCTTGGCTCTGCTGTGCTGTGGCAGCCAGCTCTGCAGGATGTGGGGTGCATCGGGACCCTCATCTTGGAGGGGAACAGGCAGGGAAGGCAAAGCTGCATCTTCCTGCCTGGGGCCCAGCAGGCTGGAGGGCTCTGGGGTGAGCTGCAGCGTGGCAATGCCTCCCTGGGGTGCTTGTTGGGCTTCAGCTGGGTGCTGGCATGGAGAGGGAGGATGTGGCAGGTCTGAGCTCTCGCAGACTCCTGGGTCCTCCTGTGTCAGGACATGACCATGCAGAGACACAGCAAAGGGGCTCCATCAGGGACGTGACTAGCTGTTGGTGACACCAGCTGCCCGTGCTTCCCCAGGCAGGAGCGGGCAGGGGCAGGGCCCTGCCTGGTGGGTCTGTTTGGGAAGTGATGCTGCTGGCAGGGAGCAATAGCTGCTGCTGGGACAGCATCTCCTGGGAGCCGGGGAACTCCTATCCTGGCTCTTTGGCATGTGGATGATGGTGCAGAGCAAGCAAACCCATGGCTGGTCTCCAGCCTGTAGGCTGGGTACAGCTTTCTAGGGCACCAGGAGGTGACAAATAGAGCTTGTGACTTCTTTTTGTCCCAGCTCATGGGACTGTACGTCAGGTACTTGGCAGAGCGAGGACTGTGCGTGCAGACAAGAGCTACGGACATGGTGGCTGGGAGCCAGGAGCCTCCAAACACTTCTGCTGTGGGACGGTGCATGCTCCCCTGCAGAGTGGCATGGCCTTGGCTGCACAGGGTGTCTCACACAGGCACTCTGCATTTCAGGGGGCCAGGGGCAGCCCTGTGGCCACCACACTGCTGCGCCAGCACTATTCAGGGACTGCCTGAGACAGTCCCTCGCAGTGACCAAGTGCCAGGGTCCAGCGAGGGTGCAGGCAGCACTCAGGGTGCAGGAGAAGGCTGGCCGGAGAGCAGGGACCCCAGGATGCACCCTGAGCCCGGCTGCCTTTCACTGCCCCGGAGGCTCTGCTTCCTCACCGCCTTTTGTATTCTGAGCACAAGTGCCATTGACATGGGGCTGGAGCACAGCCACACATTCCTCCGCCTGGGCCAGGGCCTTTGTGGCCCCGTTTTCCAGGGCGAAAGTCCACTCCCTCTGTGTTCCTGGTGGCAGAAAGGCCCTCTTTGTGCATCTGGCAGCGTGCTCCTGTGGGGCCGGATTGGCACCAAGCAGCCCCAGCTGGGCAGGAAGTAGCAGGGAGGGGGACGAGGGGGACCCTGACAAAGCCGTGGGGTGGGACATGCAGGGTTAAGTGTCCCCGAGCAGGCGTTAACCCTCCCGCTGCTGCCAGCCTGCAGCCTAGCTGCTCAGTGAAGCCAGCGCCACCCTGGGCTGGAGGATGGCGCTGAGCTGGGGGCAGCGTGTGCCCCTCAGGGGCTCAGGCAACACATCCCTGGGGTGGCTGGGACAGCGCAGGCTGCTCGCTAAGGCCAGCCTGTGATACAGCTATGGCCCCTCTCCTCCCCATGCTGGGACAAAGGGATGCTGGGCCATCCCCTGCAACGGGATCCTCGGGGAGTACAGCAGCCCTTGGTTGCTGCCAGGAGCGCCCACTGCATGCCCAGCTGTCACCCTGCCACCCTCGTGGTGGCCCTGAGCTGAGCCCCCTGTGCGAACCCAGCTCAGCGGGCAGCTCATCCCGGGTCAAGACCAGGTGTGGGCTGGAGCACAGGGTCCTTGCAGAGGTCCAAGGGCATCAATGCCTTCTCCACCCTGCATCCTGCACTGCAGTGCTGTGGTGCTGGAACGGCGCTCACCCTGCTGCGAGCTTTCTCTGCTCCTTGCCTGTCTTGCAGGTCTCTTCCAGAGAGCCATCATCCAGAGCGGCTCTGCGCTCTCCAGCTGGGCAGTGAACTACCAGCCCGTGAAGTACACCAGCATGCTGGCCGACAAGGTGGGCTGCAATGTGCTGGACACGGTGGACATGGTGGACTGCCTGCGGCAGAAGAGTGCCAAGGAGCTGGTGGAGCAAGACATCCAGCCGGCTCGCTACCATGTGGCCTTTGGGCCGGTCATTGATGGGGATGTGATCCCAGACGACCCGGAGATCCTGATGGAGCAGGGCGAGTTCCTCAACTACGATATCATGCTAGGGGTCAACCAGGGCGAGGGGCTAAAGTTTGTGGAGGGCGTGGTGGACCCTGAGGACGGTGTCTCAGGCAGTGACTTTGACTACTCGGTCTCCAACTTTGTAGACAATCTGTACGGCTACCCTGAGGGAAAGGACACCTTGCGGGAGACCATCAAGTTCATGTACACAGACTGGGCTGACAGGGACAACCCTGAGACACGTCGCAAGACTCTGGTGGCCCTCTTCACTGACCACCAGTGGGTAGAGCCATCAGTGGTGACGGCCGACCTGCATGCCCGCTATGGCTCCCCCACTTATTTCTACGCCTTCTACCACCACTGCCAGAGCCTGATGAAGCCTGCATGGTCCGACGCAGCCCACGGGGATGAGGTGCCTTATGTGTTCGGGATCCCCATGATTGGCCCCACAGACCTCTTTCCCTGCAACTTCTCCAAGAACGACGTCATGCTAAGTGCCGTGGTGATGACCTACTGGACCAACTTTGCCAAGACAGGGTGAGTAGGGGTGGGTACTGTGCATGGGGGGTCTGCACTGACTGCAGCTGCACCCCTTGGGACCATGCTGTGGTGGGGGAGTGTCATGCCTGGTGTGGGACATTGAGCCCCCCGTGCCCAGAGGTCCGTGTGCTGCACCTTCACTAGGGTCAGGTCATCAACCACACAGTGAGAAGCTGAGAGTGCAGCCAGCCCCCAGGACAGGACCCAGCCAAGCGCAGGGGTGGGCCATGGTTATCATGGGTGAGACTTGACCCAGAGTTGGGGTGCTTCCCAGCCATGCAGGACCTTTTGCCAGCCCACCCTGTGCCACCACTGGCAAAGGTCCCCCCAGCCTCCATCTCTGCATCCAGTTCTCCCTTCTCACCTCTCTGGCTTTTCCCAGTGCTAGCTCTGTTTTGCCTGTGTTTCGCAGGGACCCCAACAAGCCCGTCCCCCAGGACACCAAGTTCATCCACACCAAGGCCAACCGGTTTGAAGAGGTGGCCTGGTCCAAGTACAACCCCCGTGACCAGCTGTACCTGCATATCGGGCTGAAGCCACGAGTACGCGACCACTACCGGGCCACCAAGGTGGCTTTCTGGAAGCACCTGGTCCCCCACCTGTACAACCTGCATGATATGTTCCACTACACCTCCACCACCACCAAAGTGCCGCCGCCTGACACCACGCAGAACTCCCACATCACCCGCCGGCCCAATGGCAAAATCTGGACCACCAAGCGCCCCGCCATCTCACCCGCCTACAACAGTGAGAATGGGAAGGAGAATTGGAGCCCAGAGCAGGAGACAGGCACCTTGCTTGAGAGCCCCCGTGACTACTCCACTGAGCTGAGCGTCACCATCGCCGTGGGTGCCTCCCTCCTCTTCCTCAATGTGCTGGCCTTCGCCGCCCTCTACTACCGCAAGGACAAGCGCCGGCAGGACACACACCGGCAGCCCAGCCCCCAGCGTGGTGCCGCCAATGACATCGCCCACACGCCCGACGAGGAGATGCCCTCCTTGCAGGTGAGCCAGGGGCACCATGAGTGTGAGGCTGTGCCACCCCATGACGCCCTGCGCCTGGCCGCTCTGCCCGACTACACCCTCACCTTACGCCGCTCTCCAGATGACATCCCGCTCATGACCCCCAACACCATCACCATGATCCCTAATTCACTGGTGGGGCTGCAGACCCTGCACCCCTACAACACCTTCACTGCCGGCTTCAACAGCACGGGACTCCCGCACTCACACTCCACCACCAGGGTATAGCTGCCCGCCGCCGGCGCACACGCATGCACGCACGCACACGCACGCAGCAGACACTGGCAGAGGGACCAGCGGGGCAAATGGAGCCCTCGGACAGAGGGGCAGCGCCCACGGACAGTGTGGCACCAAGCCTGGAGGCCTGCAGGGTCCCGGCACGACCGGATGCCCTGCTTTCCCCATGGCGCTTTCTTTCGTTCCTAGCTAATTTTTGAGAAGTGCTTTGACTCTCCCGGCTCCTGGTGGAGGGCCCCGTGGGTCACCCTGGGGTGCCACTGGGGTGCAGGGATGACATGGCATAGCCCCTGTGCCCATGCTCTGGCACAGGCAGGCAGGGGGGGACCTTGCTGGCAGTGGCCATGGGGCTCCCCACACTGGGGCTGTACCTCCCCACAGGGGAATTGCATCCCCAGTGCTCTGCCCGCCGAGCACCCCAGGACTGATGTGGAGTAGGGCCGGGCATCCCTCTTGGCCAGTGCCTGGGCATCCCCAGGTGGCTGGGCATCCCGAGTGCCCTGGAAAAGGCTCCTTCACTGTGTTGAGAAGTGGCCCTGGGCCATGGTGCTATAGGCAGAGGAAGCAGGCAGGGTCTGGGGACCCGGCCTCATGCTGGGTGTGGGCACTGGGGCCAGTGCCAGGGCTTGAGGACCCCGGGAACCCTGGGAGTGGGGTCCCGCGCTGGAGACTTGGCACCTCTGCCCCTCTTTGCGCTGCAGAGAATCTCTTTTGTGTCAGTCGTTTCTCTTTGCAGAGACGTTTTTTAAGCAGATCTTTAGTTCTTTACACACTAACGGAGTCGCCGCGTTTTGTCCTTTGTAAAGATTTTAAAACCAAGTGTTCTTGATATAAAATAAAAAGCCAGTTAGAAGCCAGCGTGTGCGCGCGGTGCTGGCCCCCCGTGGCCCCCGCCTGCCGCGGGTGGGCACTAGACAGGGCACTGCCTCCTGCGCTGCAGGGCCGCGCTCTTTTGTATTTTTGATATTCTCCCTCCTCTGTTGCCCGTGCCCATGTATCTCAGCCAAATAGCCTACCCGACGGCCCACCCACGAGCACCCCCTGCCATGGCCCACCCTGCTGCCATCACCAGCCAGTGCCACCCACCCAGGGCATCACCCACTGTGAGCACTGTCTGCCCACCCCCATCAATCCAGGGCATCACCCTGGCACCGTGTCCCAGTGGTCCCCACCCTGCCCTGCTCCCCCAGGAGCATCCCATATCCCTTCACCACTAGCCCAGGGCCGTGCTGTGACCTCCCTGCCTGTGCCACTGCCAGAAAGCAGAGCCAGCAGTTTGCAGTCTGCGGCAGGGGTGGGCAGCACTGTGGGGCTGGCAGGAGCAGGGTGAGCTGCGCACCAACAGCAACTCTGCCTCCCACCTTGTTCCCACTGGGGCCTTTCCCCCGTTGCGGGGTGACCCCAGCTCATGTCCAGGGCATGCGGCCAGGATAGATGCCTGGGCAGGTACTGCTCGAGTGGGGGTGATGCAGCCTGCATGGGGCTGGGAGCTCCTGCCCCAGGGCTGGGGCACCCGCTGGGCTGGGGGCGGCCACTGAACCGCGTGTGGCTGCGGGTAGCGGGGCTCAAGGCAATGGGCTTCAGTCCAGCTGGGCGTGGAGAAGGAGCTGCCTGGGAGCCCATGTGGGGCACCCCAGTCTCAGCCCCCCCATAGTGGGCGCTGGCACCCAGGGCCTGGGGAGGCAGGAGGAAGGGACAGGTCCTTGTGGGGACACCATACCTCGTCCCTGTGCAAGACGGTCCGGCTGGCAGACGCTGCCCACGCTGGCGGCCGTGACGCACCGGTGCCGGCTGGCCCTACTGCCTGGGGCCAGCACACCCCCGGCCCTGCACCCTGCCCTGGCCCCTGTCCCCGCCCCAGGCATTGCTGAGGGTGAGGATGCTCGTTGGAGAATGTATTTATACCCTGTCACCCGCGCAGAGTAACAAATTCCAAATAAAACAGAAGTGATATTTTTAATAGTGGTGTGTCTTGCCTCTTCTTGGAGCACGCAGGGGCCGGGGGCTCCCAGGCTGGGTGGAGTGCCCTGTGCTGGCTCAGAGTCACCCTGACCATGGCCATGCCTGCTGGCAGAGGGTCCGGATGGTCCCCACGTCCCTGGCATCCACCCCACAGAGGCAGCAGGAGGACCCCGGTATCACCCCACCAGGTTGGGGTGCCGGACCCCCAGTGCCACACGCATGCAAACCAGCACCATGCGACCCAGGATAGCCAACACTGGGTGCCACAG
>NW_010972625.1:1001355-1003881 GCF_000737465.1 Haliaeetus leucocephalus
GGGGGGTGTCCCCGCATGCCCCTAGCACTGCCAGGCCTCTCCCCCAGCACTGGGACCCCCATGTGGGACCTCATCTGCCCCACATCCCCCTCCCACTGAACTCCCCCTCCCTGTCTTTCCCAGCCCAGCTCCCCTCCCCCTGCTCGCCAACCAGAAAAGCTGCTGGTTTCATTTCTTTTTAATGTAATTTCAACTGGAGTTGCCATGGAAACCAGGCATAGGGCCTGAATCGCCTCCAGGCATTGCAGGCAGCAGAGCCAGGGCTGAGGCCGCAAGCCGGGGGGCCGCGGGGCAGGTGGGAGACAGGCAGGGGGGCTGCAGGGGGGCCGGGGGGGCTCTGCCCCGCTCTCCCAGGGGCCCCTTGCAGCTGCAGTACCACCGGCACATGTCACTCTGCTCAGCACCATGCTCCAACTCCTGTGCCGGACCTCCCCCATGGCCCCTAGTGCTGCCCAGTGTGGGGGTCCCACAGCCCCTGCCAGCCTATGCCTTGTGTCCTGGAGCTGCAGCACATGGCAGGCAGTGTGGGCATGGCCTGGGGGCACTAGCCTGGGATGGTGGCAGGCCCCTCACCATGGGGCAGATGGAGAGGGTGGGGAAAGTGCCGGAGGCAGGCAGCATGCCGTACCATGCTGTGCTGTGCCGCCAAAGGCAGGGGTGCTGCGGAGTGCCTGAGATGGGTAGCAGCAGAGCCAAGCTGCGATGGGACTCCCATGGGGTGATGGGACGCCCACCCAGGGCATGGGGCTGCTTCCCCCAGGCTTTTCCATGCTGACAGGCAGAGCTGGTCCCTGGTCTGGTCTCCGTGCAGGGGGAAGGCTGCCCACCCTGAACCCTGACCTGCAGCCCCATCCAGCACTGCCTCAACTGCTGGCCCCTCTGGTCTGACCCAGGCAGCCCCAGGACCGTGTGAGAGGAACCAAGATGAAAAACCTGTATCAGGCCACCGGGCTGGGTTTCCATGGAAATACGGGTGCTACACAGCACAGCTCTAACTGCAGCCAACTTGCTGAGGTGCGAGCAGACTGCCCAGTGCCTAGTGCCCTTTTGAAGGGGAGATGCCTTTATGTCCCAGAACAGGGGCTTGCCCTGCACTTTTGTCCCCCCTCCTCATCTTTGCAAGGCCCCAGCTGCCAGCTGTCCCCATGTGCCAGTACAGCCACCCCAGCTAGGACCCCAAGGGCAAGCTGGTGACAGACAAACACTACTGCCTTTGCAAAACTCCTGAGCCTGCCATCTGTCCAGGGTGTCCTTGACCATCAACAGCATTTCTTTGGAGATCTGGCAAAGCCCAGGGGACACTGTGTCCTGGAGGGTACGTGCTTTTAACATCTGTGTGACGACAGTGGGACATCCTCAGCTTCAGGGGACATGTTTAGGGCTGCTGGCAAAGAGAAGCGTGAGGGAACTGAACCGCAAAGGTGTCCCTGGCATGGGGAGGGGATGAGTGACCTGCGCCTGGCCCCTGCCTGCTCCAGGAGCCACAGCCAGCAATAAGGATGCTGCTCTGCCCAGCAGCATCACCAGGACGGTGTTCTGGTCCTAGTCCCCACACCCCTGATGTGTCCAGGACACAGGACAGCAGACCCACAGGCAGGCAGGGCAAGCCATTATGCTGAGTGCTGCAACTCCCTCTGCCCTGTGCTGCAGTGGCACAAAGGATTTCTGTGCTCACCGGCTGCCAATGCCCTTCCTGGCAGAGCTGACTCAAACCAGAGGGTTTTGTCTCTCTGAGGGCAGCAGCCTGGATCCAGGGATGCCTGTGCTGCCATCAGCCTGAGCCTAGAAGCTCAATCCAGGCTGGCAGAGAGGCTGGGGGCAGGATGGCAGGGGAGAGAGGACTCTGAGAGCCTGTTCTGCAGCACACTTTTCCTCCTGGCAGCAGAGGTGTTTCAGCAACGGTTGGAGCTTGATTTCCTCCATTGTACCAACACAGGCTGCTGGGCTGTGACATCTCTAACCTCAGCAAGGTGCCAGCAGCTGTGTCACCCCCATCCCTCCATCCAGATGTTGCCCTGCCCATCTCTTCAGCTTGTCTGCATTCAACATACCCTCGAGCTCTTCGTTGCAACTTCAGACACCAAGTTAGTTAACATGATTAACAAAGAGCCCATTTCTGGTCCACGTGGTCGTGGACAGGGCAGTTTTCTGAGCACTGGAGGCAGCGCTGGCCCCGGCTGCTTCGTACAGCCTGTCCTTTACCGCTGGCTTTTGCACAACAGTTTTGCCTACTGCGAACGGGCGGCGGTGCCCGGAGGCCGGGCACGGCGGTCAGCGGCAGCGCCGCACAGGCGAGGGTGCTGCCCGCGCTCCCGCCCATCCCCGGGCCTCCTGGGCCTCCCGTCACCTCCCGGTGAGGACACCGGGCGGGCACCGGCCTGGACAGCAACGGCCCGGGTTCCTCCTCCCTCCTTCCTGTTTTTTTCTTCATTTCTATTACATTTTTAGGCGGATTCCCACGCATTGAGCCCCCGCCCCGGGGGCTGCCGCTGGCGGGGGCGGCCCCGGCGCCCCCCGGCCCGGCCC
>NW_010972625.1:1003891-1024909 GCF_000737465.1 Haliaeetus leucocephalus
TGCGGCCGCTCCCCGCCGGGCCCTGCTGACTCAGCCGGCAGCTTATCGTGGGCCTCACCCGCTCCGCACCCCCGGCGATCCCCGGCCCCTCTCTGCCCACCGCCCCCGCCACACTGCGGGGAGAACCCCTGTCACCCCACAGTGCCACCCTGCCATCCTCATGCGGGGGACAGTGGGACCACTGCCATCCTCATGCAGGGGATGGTGTGCAGGGTCCTGCAGCCCACCCTGGGGCCCCCAAATGTGGGGCAGGGTCGCCATGTCCCAGCACACTGCGGAGCCATGCGGGGTGCTGGGCGGCGGGACCTTGGAGTGGGGCCGTTAGCTGGGTTAATCGTTGACAGGCTGTTTGCATTTTCTGGCTGCACTTTTAGACAGGGTGTTGGTGGCTCCCCAGGGCCCAGCCGGCAGCCTGCAGCAGCGGATCAAGGTGCTCTGGGTGCTGGGACTGCCCAGAGCTGTCCCCCCCGGATGGAGAGTGGGGCTCTGCCATGGTGCATGTGCCCAGCTTGCAGGGGATGTGGTGGGGAGGATGCTCACAGCAGGGGAGCGTGGCCAGGGGGACCACAGAGCTCCCACGGGGACCATCCTGGGGGGCTGGCCCTGCCTTAGTGCAGTGGTGGCCCCTGGGCTGTCCCCAGGGGATGCTTGGCAGTGGTGGTGGGTGCCTTGGCAGTGTGAGCGCAGGCTGGACACACCTGTGGTATTTACTTGGCAGGGAGCAAGTCCTGGAAGGAGCAAGGCTGTTTGGGAGGGGATGGGGGTGACGTGCCAGAGGGCAGTATAAAGTCCAGGGTGCTGTGCTGGAGGCTGAGGCTGCTGCGCTCCCTGAGAGCTTTGCCTGTCCCGCTGCTGAGGTGAGAGCCTGGTGAGCACAGCACCACTGTGGGGGTTGCCACACGTCCCCCAGCCGGGGGGGGGACTGGGGGGTCCGGGGTGGGGGCTGCAGAAGGGCTCCTCCATGGGCCAGGGAGGGCAGGGAGCTAGGGGTGCTGGCCACCATGGGGGGAGTGGGTCAAGGAGCAGAGTGTGGCCTAGGCACCAGCTGCCCTCCCCGCAGCTTCATTGGAGGGTCTTTGCCCACTACCATTTGCGCAGCTCCAGGTGCTGGCACCCTAGGCTGAGGGGTGGAGTTGGCATTTGGGATAGCATTGTTGCCTCCCCACCCTGCAGGCTCCCAGCTGGTAGGTTTTACAGGATGTGCTGCTCCCCACCTGAGGCTGGGGAGTGGCACCATCCCCACATGGATGGTGCACAGCGTGATGGTGTGGCTTGGGACACCAGCCCTGAGGGACATGGGCACAGGGGGTCCACAGGTACAGGGGCTGTTGCACTTACCAGTGTGTCCGAGCAGTGGGGCAGCGTCAGTAGCCCCCTGTCCTGGGAGAGGAGCAGAGCTCCTGCAGCACATGTTCTCAGCACTGAACGCAGCCCCCATTAGCACACAGCCAGCATCAGCCTGGTGACTCCCATGTCCCTAACAGGACAGGGCACATGCAGGGCAGCTCCAACGACCTCGCAGCCGTTGCTGCTGGCACCAACCCCCTGGCAGCAGAGCCTCAAGGGTATGGTGGCACCCATGGGGGCTGTACCCAGCACACCCAGCCCCGCAGGTCCCCACAGACTGCTCAGTGCCACACTGGGGAGCAGCCAGGCCCCAGCTCTGGTGCCATCTGTGTGGGACTGGCACACAGCTGGGCTCTGCCATGCATCCTGGGGAAGGGACCCCCAGGCACCCCAGGTGGCTGTTCAGTCCAGCAATGCCCGTGGCGTGGTCCCACCAGGCAGAGTGACGAGCACCCCGTGGCTGGCGGTCGGGGGGGGGCCCACAGCCGTGGTTGGCGCGGGGCGAAGTGGGAGTGGGTGCAGGGCCAGGCAGTGGGAATGCAGCACACAGGCACTTTGTTTGGTTGGGGTGGGCGGAAGTCAGGGCGTTGGATCTGAATGCTAAAGTGTGTTGTTCAGGGGCCGATAAAGGCCCCATTGTATGTAAATAGTTTATAAAGCAGCATATGACTTCCAGTGCAGGGCAGTGGCGGATAGAGACGAGGGCAGGCGGAGCAGAGCTCTCCTGTGAGAGATATGAGACCTTAGAGGGGCCACTGGGGACAGCTCGCAAGGACCCTTCCTCACCGGCAGGTACGCGCCGCCGGGACCCTCCACACCAGGGGCAGCTGGAGGGCAGGTCCCAGCCCACAAGCCTTGTGCTTGGGGTGGGAAGCAGCTCCTGGGGCTGCTCAGTGCCAGTGGGGCAGGGGTCTGTGCTTGGGGTGCAGGGTCACCCCATGCTCCCCAGGCAGGGACGGCTCTAGGAGGGTGGCAATGCGTGGCTGTACCAGGGCTCCTCCCAGCTCGGGGCTCCCCAGCCCCACTCCTGCAGGGAATGGGGCAATAAGGGACTGGTCAGGGAGGTGCTGGTGCAGAGAAGACATGGAGCTCCTTGGGTCCATCCCTAGCCAAGGAGCTCAGCGCTGGGTGAAGATAGGGGGTCCCTGTGGAGGTGTGGGAGCTTCCCCCCCATCCTCTGCAGCAGCCGTGGGTTAGGATCCCTGTGCCAGTGTGGGGTGGCAGAGCAGGAGTAGCTGACACTGCAGGGCCAATCAGTCTCCTACCTGCTCTGGCCAAAACGCTGCCCTGAGCTGTGAAAGCAGTGGGAGCCATGGTGCTGTCCTGCCATCCATCCATCCTGCTGTCCACCTACCAGGACTGCGGCAGCCAGTTGCTCCCAGGTCCCTCCTGAGGCTGCTGCCACCAGGGCCGGGATGTGGTGGCTCTCAGCCAGGGGTCCTTCCTGCTCCTAACACTGTCCTGCTCCTAACACTGTCTCTTGCTGCTTGCTCCTGCAGACGTGAGGAGCAATGAACTGGGCCGGCCTCTACACGGTGCTGAGTGGAGTGAACCGCCACTCCACTGCCATTGGGCGCATCTGGCTCTCTGTCATCTTCATATTCCGGATAATGGTGCTGGTGGTGGCAGCTGAGAGCGTCTGGGGGGATGAGAAATCCGCCTTCACCTGCAACACCCAGCAGCCTGGCTGCAACAGTGTCTGCTATGACCACTTCTTCCCCATCTCCCACATCCGTCTGTGGGCCCTGCAGCTCATCCTTGTCACCACGCCGGCCCTCCTCGTGGCCATGCACGTGGCCTACCAACAGCACCAGGAGAAGAAGTTGCTGGTGCTGACGGGGCATGCAGACCCCAAGCACATGGAGGAGGTGAAGAAGCACAAGATGCGCATATCAGGTTCACTGTGGTGGACATATGTCTGCAGTGTGGTCTTCAGGCTGCTCTTCGAGGCTGTGTTCATGTACATCTTCTACATGCTCTACCCGGGCTACCAGATGGTGCGGCTGGTCAAGTGTGAGGCCTACCCCTGCCCCAACACTGTTGACTGCTTCATCTCCCGGCCCACCGAGAAGACCATCTTCACCGTTTTCATGCTGGTCACCTCCAGCATCTGCATAGTCCTCAACATGGCGGAGCTGGTCTACCTGGTGGTGCGAGCCTGTGCCCGCCGAGGCCAGCACAACTCCAACCCCTCATCAGGGAAGGGCTCCTTCTATGGGCACAAGCTCTCCTCTGAGTACAAGCAGAATGAGATCAACCAGCTGCTGACAGAGCAGGATGGCTCCCTCAAGGACATGCTGCGCCGCAACCCCGGGCTGCAGGAGAAGGGCGACCGCTGCTCTGCCTGCTAAGGCCAGCGCCATGGGGGCCCCAGCCCTTGCCCCCACCCCACAGCCACCCCATGGCCCTGTGCTGTCCCTGTCCCATGGGACAGCCAGGAGGGCATCTTGGGCCATTAAATCTCTGTTCTCAGGCACTGCCTCCCTCCTTTCTACTCCAGCTGGGATGTGCCAGGGGCTTGGGGTGCCAGTGTGGGGTGCCCACCCGTGCACCCTAGCCCAGGTGGATGCCACCAGGGGTTGCGGGGGCTGTAGTGCCCGGGCTGGGCTGGGGCCATGGCTGTGGTGCCCTCGCAGCCGGCATGCAGAAGCAGTGACCCCTGGGTGGCATTGAGCAGTGTACAAGGGCTCACGCTCCCCCAGCACCAGCCCCTGCAGCCCTGCATATATTTAGAAAAGTGTCCAGACCAAAAATAGAGGGAAAAAATTTCCCCAGTGGCTGTTTCATCTGCCAGTCACAGTGAAAGCCAATGGGGCATGCAGCTGCCTCATGCCCCAATAATCCCTTGCCTGCTGTCAGGTGGATGGACAGACAGAGCCAGGCAGGCCTGTCCACACCTGGCTGAGGAGCAGGGGACCAGCCGGGAAGGGGCCCTGCAGCATCCTGCATCACCCTGCTGAGGGGAGCCAACAGCGCAGGAACACCGGGCTCTGCCCTACGCACCCGCCAACGGTGAGGGGTCCCCATGCCGGATTGCCACTGCGCTGTCCCCCATGGTTGCTCCCAGCATGCCAAGGCTGCTTTCTACCAGAGGTCTTTGTTCCTGGTGCCTTCCCTGCGACAGGTTAGGGGGTCCCATGGGACGCAGGGTGGGGACACTCCAGGGACAGCCCCAGGTTGGGTCCCTGCACACCCGCTGGGCGGGGGGATGGGGTGGTGGTTCAGCAGGTTGTGGGGTGGTCGTGTCTGGAGGGTGGCTGTCTTGCAGGGCACTGTGACGCGTGCCATGGGGGACTGGAGCCTGCTGGGGCGGCTGCTGGAGAGCGCCCAGGAGCACTCCACCGTGGTGGGGAAGGTCTGGCTCACTGTCCTCTTTGTCTTCCGCATCCTGGTGCTGGGGGCGGCTGCTGAGCGGGTCTGGGGCGACGAGCTGTCTGGCTTCTCCTGCGACACGCAGCAGCCTGGCTGCCAGAATGCCTGCTATGACAGCACCTTCCCCATCTCCCACCTCCGCTTCTGGGTCCTGCAGATCATCTTTGTCTCTACCCCCAGCCTTGTGTACCTAGGCCACATCCTGCACCTGGTGCATCTGGAGGAGAAGGCACAGCAGCAAGCAGCAGCACGGGCTGGCAGTGGGGCCAGGCGGCAGCGCCCCAGGCAGCCCCAGCTCCCTGTGGGGGACACGCGGGGACAGGTCTGCATGCGCGGGGCCATCCTGAGGACGTACATCTGCAACGTCGTCTTCAAGGCTCTTTTGGAAGTGGGCTTCATTGTGGGCCAGTACGCCTTGTATGGGTTCCAGCTGAAGCCCCTCTACACCTGCAGCCGCTGGCCCTGCCCCAACACCGTGAACTGCTACATCTCCCGGCCCACTGAGAAGACCATCTTCATCCTCTTCATGCTAGGGGTGGCCTGTGTGTCCCTGCTGCTCAACCTGGTGGAGATCTATCACCTGGGTCTCACCAAGTGCTGGCAGGGGCCAGGCCCCAAGTCCCACATCCTGCCCAGTCCTGGTGGCCCTCTGGGGACCCACAGGACCCGCGTCACCCTGCCCAGCAGTGGCAGCCCTGTGGCTGCTGGCAGAGCACCTCATGGCCTGGCACCCCTGGGGAAGGCGGGTACATGGCTGGGGGGCGCCAGTGGGTCCCACGGGAAGGCGCGAGCTGCAGACCTGGCAGTGTGAACGTGGCCTGCTGGGATGCTCAGGGATGGATGATGCATGGGTGGCCACAGTTGTGGTTCTGTCTCTGGGCCCTGACAGGCTTGTGGCATGGACCCTGTGGCCAGCACAAGAGATAGGCATGGCCCCAGGGACGTGGCCTGGCCGCTCCCCGCGCTCCTGGGAGTAGTGGGGCTGAGAGTAGGGCTGGGCTGGGGCAGGGTCCTGTCAGCCCTGGGGGAGCAAATAAACACCCATTGCACCTCACTTGACTCCTGCTCTGCCCATGGGCACCGCGGCATTGCTCTCTGACCCGTCTGTCCCACCTGGCCAGGGCAGGGCCACTGCTGGGTTGGCTTGGGTGGCAGCCCTACTGGCAAGGGACAGGCAAGGAGAAGCAGGGCAGGAACAGGCAGGGCATGCCAGGCTAGCACCAGCAGGCACAGGGTCAGGGGCCATCATAGCATGCCAGAGCTGGCAGCACACTAGGGGCCAGACACGGTAGGAAGCACAAGCAGGCAGGGATGGACAGGAGCGAGGTGCACAGCAGCAGTGGGATGCTGGCCCTGCTCTCCTGCAGTGCCCACCCTGCCTGCGGGAGAAAAGCAGGAGCTGCCAAAAGTCTTCTGCATCTTTATTTGAAATGAATGGTTTCCAGAGACACAGGGTTAGTCCTACCGCCCTGGCATCACTACAACAAGACTGGTGAGTGGCTCACTCTCCACATGGACACAGAGAACAGATGGCCCGGGGCCAGGGCCCAGAACAATATATACAGGCTCAATAGGAGACCCATGTACAGCTCAAGAAAACTGACCAGAACACAAGGAGGGGCAGGAGGCAGCAGGGAGTGGCGCAGCCAGAGCCAGGCTCGCCCTGGGCAGGGCGCCAGCACCCCACTGCTTTGGGAGGGAGGGGGAGGCCAGGCAGAGGTCCTCACTTCTGCCAGCAGCTGCCCAAGCCCCCGGCCAGAGTGGAGGGACCCACTGATGGCACCTTGCACTGAGGAGGGGTATTACGCTAGGATGCAGGACAGCGGGGACAGAAGGGCAGCACTGGCACAGACCTGTCTCCATCAGTTTTCCACAGACTCAGGAAACATTGACAAAATTGAGGGAGGCAGCCCGGCTGCATTCGAGGGAGGCATCCCCGTGGCAAGGCTGCGTCTCTGCCCTCACATTCCAGCACCAGCTTCCTCTGCTCCCCAAAGCCAGCCCAAACCTCTCCCACCCCTGCGAACAATCCCTCCCCCTGACCCCAACAGCTCTCAGGCTGCTGATGGTCCTTCCCCACTGGCTTGAAAACACCATGCTGCTGCAGCAGCAGAGCTACCGTTCCTGCCATGCCACCCACAGCCTTGTGAGGGGATGCTAAAGGAAGGGGGAATTAAAAGCCTCGGGGCTGCTGGTCCCAGACAGCACTCTGCCGAATGGTGCAGTTCCTGCACTGGGGTAGGGGGAGGGGGGGGCAGTAGAGTCAGGGCTGGGAATAGCAGGGGACAGGGCTGGGCAAGGGGAGCTGCCTTGGGGGCTCTGCCACCCCTGTGCTGTGGGGACTGGCCCCAGGGAAGACGGCTCACCCAGCAGCCAGGACAGGAGGCAGGGCTGAGCGCGGGGGCCATGTACGTAGGAGAGGCCCGTAATGAGCAGGATGTGATGTCCAAGTCCGGTAACAATAGACAGTGCTGCCACAGCACTATCCCCTCCCATGCTGCATGGCCCCAGCCCTGCAGCAGGAGGCAGGGAGACGAGGTGTCCTGGGCTGGAGCACAGCCAGCCCGGCAGCACCTCGCTCTTAGTCCATGTCGTCGTCCAGGCTGCTAAGCCGACTGTGCTCTTCGTAGATCTCCCTCACGGCCAGGATGCGGTTCAGCATGCTCTCCAGCATGCTCCGGTCCATGGGGATGACCGAGTACCAGAGTGGGGACTCGGCGATGCAGGACCGTTCAGGCTGCAAGTAGAATACATCGTTGCGGTTCCGCAGACTCTCTGGACTGTAAAGAGAGAGGAAGGTGAACCCTGGGATATCAGCTCCAGGGGCTCAGAAAGCCTGGCCTGCACTCATGGTTATCAAGGGGGGCTCAAGGCTTGTTACAGCCTCTCATCATTCGGCAGGACAAGGACGCAAACTGAGTCTGCAGCTCCTCACTCAGGACCAAAGCCCCTAATCAGCCAACCACCACGACTCATACTGCATGCTCCTGCCTGTCTGGAGAGAGCCAAGTAGTGGAAGGGGCTGCAGAGAAGCATTCTCTCAGCTATGGTCTATACAAACAGCACAGACCCTGGGCAAGGCTTTACATTCAAGTACAAATGTTTGGAGAGCAGCAGCCACTCCACAGGGTCCCACCAAAACCAAGAGGTGGCCCCAAAATGGCACATGCCCTTTCTCCAAAGAAAGCCTCACCATTTGGAGAGATAAAACTCATAGAACTTGACTGGGCATCGGAGTGGGTTCATCCTGTTCTCCCGCTGCTCCAGCATCGGTACCTCCTCCTCACGCTTCCGCTTTCCAGAGCCACCATCTGCAGAGGGGGAGAGAACAGGATCATGGCTGGGACCCGATGAGGGAGGCAGGGGGAGGGACAGAGAGATGCTCCATCAGACCCTACCTCGGCTTTTCTTCTGCTTGGCAGGAGCGTAGTAGCGGATGCTCACCACCTTTGTCATGCCACGGGCCGTGGTGCACTTGCGGGACTGGCGCACCACGTTGGTGAAGGAGAGCTGCATGTGCTCATCCGCTGTCTGCAGCCCAAAGAACTTGGTGTTGAAGAACATGAGGGTGTTGAGGAGCACGAAGGGTGAGTAAACGCCCAGCTGCTTGCACTCCCAGAGGTGCTCCTCCTCGACACGTGAGAAAACTGTGTCTGTAACACACAGAGGAAGAACCAGGTCACATCAACAGTGGCCTTGTGGCAATCCCTTCACCCTGCCCAGGCAAACTCACTGCAAAAGACTGATGCTTCACAACATCCCTTTTCTACGAGGTTACTTCTCCAGAGCCATCAGCAGAGCTAGATGCTGGCTCTGCCCAGCCACAAGCCACCCCAGAGTGCAGCCAAACCACAGGCCAGAACCCAAACCAATCCTAATCGCTCATCCCTATAGATGGCCACAAAGTGAACTCTAGGTCAGTGCTCCACCAAACTCAGTGTGAGATGAAGGAAAAGCAGCAGGCAAGACAGACACGGCCAGCTCCTGCCTAGACACACAGGTCTGCAGCCAAATGCCTCTGACTGGGACAGCCAGTATGCAGAGGTGAGGCTGGATCTGTGAACTAACCACTGACAAAACACAGAAGGGAAGGCAGCCCAGATCACAGCCATCACGAAAAGCCTCTGCAGAGCTCTAAGTTAGTCCCCTCACAAGGCAGCAGCACAGCAACCTTGGCCAACAATTAGCACAGTGTGCAGGGCTTGCCCATGTGCTGGGAACACAAAGGCATGGGCCAGTGTGCCTCCTGGCTTGGTATCCTCTTTGCCAAAGGGCGGAGACATCGCTGTGAACTGTTGTAAAGATTCAAACTGTCTCAGGACACAAAGCAGCTGTGCTCTGCTCCCAGCAACAGAAGCTGCTGGCTCCACTGTCGGTATGGGTCAGTACGACCCCTGGACACAGCAGGACTGTGCTGCCTATGGCAAGAAAGAGGGTTGAGGCTGGGGGAGCACAATCAGACTGGAGGATCCAAGGCTAGACGCACAAACTGGGTGTGTGTCGTGACTGAAGGTACTCTGGAAACACATACTATTTGGTAAGATTGTGGGTTGCCAGCCGCTCAGGGACTTGTTCAGCTCCTGCACGAAGGTCAGGTAGTAAAGGTCTGTAAATATATTCACCATACGATTGTTCTCGAGCAGGTACTAGAAAGGACAGAACACACAGTCAAGAGAGACATGGCAGCACCTGGAATGCAAACCCTCCCCAGAGAGCCCAGGGCACATATGCAGAGCGCCCCTCTTTGTACAACCAGAGCTGCAGGGCAGAATCCTAAAACCAGCCACTTCTGAGAGCTGTGAGGAAAACCCCAGAGCATGACAAAGCAGACTTGGTGCTGAAGAAGGGACTGAGTCTGGGGAGATGTCCCAGCCCTCCTCAAGGATGTGCAAGAAGAGTGCAAGGCTGGGGAATAGCTGCCACCCTACTCACTGGGCTTGGAACAAAGACCAAACCAGGTAGGCTGCTATCTTGGGGTGAGGCACTGAAGGACAGTCCAGTGAACCTCTCTGGGTCCCCAGAAGGCAGAGTAAAGGGCACAAGCTCCCCTCACCAGATCTGACCCCCAGGTCTGGCTGTGGAGGACTTGAGGGCAGCAAGACCTCCCTCACCTGCTGGATGCCAAGGCAGAGGTAATAGATACTGTCTGGTTCGTAGCGCTCCCCATTGGGCCGTGTTATCTCCTTGACAAACTGGGCCAGGCCGTAGTTAAGCTCAGCTGCTGTGCAGGCCAGGATGTCTTCCTTGATCCTCATGGGCTTGGCTATGGAAACAAGCACAGCAGCCTCAGACAATAGCCTGCAAGGCCAGGAGCACCTCAGCACCCTGGGACCCAGCTTCTGGGAGGTTTCTGCCACTCCACCCATCCAGACAGGGCTCTTACGGCCAAAGCGTAGCTCCTCTCCCTTGCTGGTCTCTCCCCCTGCATACTTGGCTTGCACCCAGGACTTCCAGGCATTCACACCATATGAGTAGTTCAGCACTGTGCAGCTGGGCTGGCTGCTCATTGAGTCCCGGGAACAGCTTTCAGAGAGCACCAGACGCTTCTGCCCCTGCAAAGAGGTGTACTGTGAGACTGGGCACCTACCTGGGACAGATGCAAGAGCCCTGGCCACCCCTCAGATCTGCTGACTGCCAGCTCCCTCCCAGTGTGTCTGTACCCATGCCAGTAGGCATCCTTCTGCTGACAGCCAAGCCAACAAGGCCCATTAGTTATGAGGACCACAGGCAGGAAAGAGGCCAGCTCTCACATGACCTGTGGCATTCAAAGCTCCTCCAAAGTGACAGGCAAGTATTTTAATTCAAGGAGTGGCCCACAGGCCAGGCATGCCCCAAAGGGAGAGGGCACAACCACCCCAGCACACCAAAGCCTTCACCTTGTATGTCCCAGATGGCAGTTCTCACTCCAAATCCAAAGAGCTTTAAGCAGGCATTACCCACACAGAGCTCACCTTTCGGACAGCACGAGGCAGATCTTGTTCTGTGGACACATCATCTGGTCCCACTAGCCCACAGTCAAAGAGGAAGTCCACACTGGGGTTGATGTCTAGAGGGTCTGAAAGAAAACACAGGCAGAAGGGCTCAGCTGAGACTTTTCATCCTGTCCCCTGTGCTCGTCTGGTTCTTACGGCAAGGTGAAGAGGGAACACACAGCCCAACACTTCACACCCTCTACCTCTGCCTGGCATGAACTTTTAGCCACAGCCCAACACAGGAAATATAGCTCTGGCAGATGATGCTAAGCTCTCTCAACTAACCAGAGCCTCACATTCTCCCCTCTGACAGTTTTTTGTTTGTTTTTCAAACCCAAGGAACATTCCTCATCCCCTTGTGCCAGGCCAGCACTGGGGACAGCCTGGCACAGGCACCCCAATCCTCTGTCCTTTGCTGCTAGCATCCTGCCTCACCACTGCTGTGCTCCTGCAAGTCCCTGCCTCTTCTTCCACCTTCTGCCCGCTAACGGACACACAGCAATACTGCTTTCTTCCAGTCCAGGTCTCCCTGCTGTCTCCCTGTCATGCCCTGTCCAGGTCTCTCTCTCACCTTGCTGGATCCTCTGAAATCATCATCCATAAGCACAACAGCGCCGCTGCCCTGCTTTTTGTGCTGTTAAAATCAGCTTCTCATTTCCCCTTCTCTGCAGACCCATGTTCACAACAGGTCAGTTAGTCTAGACAAACACACACTCCTTCAAAAGTGGTGGTCTCCTCACCCCTGCTGCAAGACTCTCAGTTCCTGGCCTCAAGCCTGGTCAGTCAGAGGGCATGGGGAGGTAAGTTCACACAGCTCTTAATGCTGCTGGCAGCGGTCAGCTGCTGGCAGCGGGGAGGACCCTGCTGCAGCATGAACAGCCCTGCATGCCTGCTTCACCCAGCTCTTACTCTTAGGGAAGTCAGCCTCCAGATCCTGGCCTGGCTCATCGAGGACATTTGCCATCTTGACAGCCATAGCCAACACATCATCCCGTGCTGGTCCAAACAGATCACAGTCCTCCAGGAGACCCTCTGCACTCTGGTTACTCACCAGGTCTGCAATGCAAAAGCAGATCATAAATCCAACTTTCAAGAAAGCCTTTTGTCTGTTTTCCCTGTGACAGCTGGAAAATGAAGTCAGGCTCCGTGCAGCACAGTCCTGTGTTCAGAGCAGCCCCATGACATCTGCGCTGCCCAGATTTCCCTGGACAGCAAGACATTAGATGTTTGTCCTCTCCCCAGCCATAGCCCTAGTCACTGGGGCTTGAGGAATGCAGCCCTCAACTAAAAAGACCTGTGGGGTCTGGACTGCTAGTCTTCTGGATGGGAAGCTGCTTTAGGTAAGAGCCTGAACAGCCACCTGAATAAACTAACAGTGCTGCACATGTGCCACAAAACTTGCACCTCCAAAAGGGACAGTGGCAGACACTACTCCCTGCTGCAACTCTTCCCTCCTGATACCTCCTCAGCAGAAGTTTAGGACTTCCTCTTCCCTGCTCCCTCTTCAAAGGCTTTGGGAGAGCTGTGATCCAGGCAGATGCTCTAGCTCCAAGAGCTGGCAAACCCCACGTGATCCCAGCTGTTGGGCGAGACCAAGCCATGGCAGAACCTACCACACAGGTCCGAGGAGGCCTTGTCCAGTTCCTCAGCCTCTGCAATCATCTCGGCCATGGCCAGGATGTCAGCCTCTAGGGGATTGGAGGGGATCTTCACCTTCAGCTCCTCAATGGTCTCCACAATCTTATCTGTGCTCTCCAGCGTGGTGGGCAGGAACATTGGCACAGGCACCTGTCGACAGCAGCACACCACGCAGAAAACCGACACTCAGCTGACTGACGTAAAAGCAGAGGCAGGAGAAGAGGACAAACAGAGAAGCAGGGAGGCTGCAGCAAGGCACGATTGAGCCAGTAAGAGAACACGAGTGAGTGGAGTGTGTTGCTTACCGGGACAGGCATGGAGAAAGGCACAGGTACTTTCTGGCAGTACATATGCATAGGCACAGGCACGAAGATCGGGACGGGGATTGGCAACACAATCACCTGGGGCTTCCAGTCAGCCTCTGACAAGAGCAAAAGTACATCGGTGAGCTTGCTCCCAGCAGGTCTTCCACCCAGCCCCGCTGCACACTGTCATGCCCTCAGCCATCCAGCGTCATGGCCCTTCCAGCCACCCAGCGTCATGGCCCTTCCAGCCACCAGCTTCTGTGGCTCATGGGCAGAGCTGGAACAGCAGCAAGCCAAACAGCCCTGCAACAAGAGAGGCTTGCCTCAGCCAGAGGTGCAAGCCCTGCTCTTACATGGCGTTGCTGAGAGGTCTAGTTGCCTTGCATATGCTGCAGACCATACACACATGCCTGACAGGAGCTACACAGTGGAACCTGCTCAGCAGATGGCCCCTCAGACAAGCTGATGATCTCCAGAAGAACAGCAGTTGTCCCACAAGAGGTGGGATCATGCTGCAGTGCTCTCTGCATCTCTCCTTTTGCTGCTGATGGAAATGGGCTCCCTACCTCCAGCCCTGCCATGTGTGCTCTGCACTGCCCTGAGACTCCTCAGCACAGTGCCAAACACCCAGCTGCTCTGTACAGCATTTCAAGCTGGATTCACATTTAGTCTGGATCAGGGACTTGCCTTTCTAAAATGCCCCTGTAATCCTGCAGTTATGTCTTGTTTTCCTACCTGTCTGACAGCCTTTGGACTTCATTTCTATCTTGCAGGAAACGCCCCGGTTCTGCATCAGTGGTTTACACATGGCAGCTTTGTTTTTCCGAGGGGTGGCTGGAACTGGAGGGGGTGGGAGAGGAGGTGCGGCTGGAGACATCTGCGCTGAGGATGTCTTTGCCGACAGCTGAGGAAACACAGAAAGCAAGAGGTTGGTGTCCACCTAAGGCAGCACCCACCTCTTCCCAACCGCGGGTACTGCTGGAGAGACTCCCAAAGCACCTCATGGAGCCTGGCAGTCCCCAACACACAGACACACACGCACACGAGCACCATGCAAAGAGGAGCCAGTGCCACAGTGGCAGGCTATTCTGGAGCCCACTGATTCCCGGGGAATGGTTATTCTTCCCCCTTGCAGGAGATACGCTGATGCTGCCCTCCCCAGCAGCTCTTATCAGCTCCCACTACCCAGACATCTTAAAATGCATTGGTTGTAGAAGAACAGAATCTCCCTGAACAATGGCAGATCTGTCCTCTCTTTGGGGACAGCCCCTTTGTGCTATCTTGCAATCTCCTACCTCCAACAGGCCTTACCATGTTAGTCTCTGCCTTCTGTGGGGAAGGGGCAGGTGGTTTTGGTTCTGAAGTCTGACCTGTAAGAGAAAGCAATGACTAAGTTCAAGAGCTCCTGGGCCAACAGGTCCCAGTGCTGGGACGGGAGGTGGCAGCAGCCAGAAGGCAGGGACAGGCTCCCCAGAAACTGCTCCTGGCCACTCCAGGAACAGTTAATGTTTCCACAATCTCTAGCCCTAGCAGCTCAGAAGACACTACAACTCCAAAATCAAGTTATTTCCATGTCATTTTGTGCTCCCTTGCAGTACACCCCATCCCCATCACAGCAGGTCAGGAGAAATCCCAGTCCCTTGTAGAGAGAGGAATCCAGGGCTCTATTCCCAGCTCTGCTTGTTGGCTTGCTGTACCGAGCCATGGCCCCTCCCTGCGCCTCCATCTCCCTGCTACAAGTATCTTGGCAAAGTGCTTCGAGATCCCTAGGAAGAAGGTGACAGAGCTAGTAGTAGTATTATGAGAGATCCCAGAAAGCAGAGAGACAGCTTTGCCCCAGTCCTAGGGATGCAGTCCATTCCCCTAAGGAAAGAGGGGATCACCTGCAGGTAAGAGGCACATGTGGCAGACACTGGTCTCAGGTGGTGACAATATCATCCTGGCTTGGATGATAACTCCTGCTCATTTGCTCTGCAGAGAACCTGCACCCATCTCAAAGGCTGATGACCTAAAAGAACACCTTCATCCAAATCTCCTGTGAGCCCTGGTTACCCATGTGGCTGGGAAAAAGAACTGCCTTCTACAGCACTGACTAACTGTGGGCCATGCATGAAGGAGACTCCTGCAAGGAAAGCAGCAAGTCTCAGCACCCCAGGGGAGTGGCGGGTCTGTTTGCATCTCCTGCATAAGATAGGCTCTCCAGGAAAGACCCAGACTCCCAAAGGTCCAACACATGGGCATTCACACTATGCAGATTTCCTCTGTCCTGAGGAAATGCAGGACTGCTCTTGAGCAACTGGAGGCCCAGCAGGGTCCACTTGCTGACCACCACAGGGGGACAGGCAAGTTCCACTTGGAGGAAATTCCCTAGCCTGCAGCTGAGCATTCAGCCATAGGATCTGCAACGGTCTCAATGGGTCCAAGAACTCCCCCTGACCAGCCCAAAGTGGATGGGCAGCAGGTCTAGGTGGGACACATTAATGGCTTGAAGGAGAAAAGACAAGCTATGGAGTATGAACAGAGTTTCTGCTGCAGCAGAATCAAAAGCAAAGTTGATTGCCCCACAGGCCAATGATTTAGGACTAAGGGAAACAAGATCTTCCTGCCACAAAGCTCCATGTGCTACAGATCCAGGCTTCCAGGAAAGCTCCAGCTTATTTACTCTCATCCCAACACCAGCAAGGAGTTGTCAAGGCATTGCCTGCACGAACTGTGACTTCTGGCCCTCTGTCCTCTCCAGCTGGATGGCCCTGTGCAGAGCCAGTTCCCCTTGGAAGTCTTTGGGCACAGTTCTGTGGCAGAAGCTCCTCAATCCCTCATTATACAGACTGTTCCCAGCAAAGAAATGGCCGCTTTTATCGTGAGCAAGCACTCTCGGCATCACCAGGTTGGCAGCAGCCACTGGGTCACAGGAATGAATGGTTTAGGCAACCACTGGCTGCAAGAGAAGAAGCAGGTAGTCAGCTGCTCTGCCCAAGATGAGTCTGAAATGCCTTGTGAGCTGGCAACACAGCTGCCAGGTCCACAGGAGACCCTGGCTGGACCAGGCAGAAGCTGCTCCTCACCATGCACTGACAAGCTACTCCTCCTGAAATCCCCTGCACAACATGCTGGGCTGGAAAGCTCTGTGTAAGCACACAGCAGGCCCTGGCTCCAGCACCCTTCCTTCGCAAGCTGAGCAGTATGCCACAGTCCCAGGACAAGGATGTCCACAGCTGTCCCACAACTGGCAGGGGACGGATGTGCCAGAATACACAGAGGGCCCAGTGCCACCAACGGCATTCACCAAGCATGACAGCTGCTGGGGTAGCCTGGAGTTTGAGCTCAGCTGAGCGTTCACCCTTGCTGACAGGCTTTTCCTTGGCTGCCCTCAGAGTCCTCCGCCTCACAGGGCACATGGAGAGGCAGCTGTGGCATGGTGAAGGGTGATGCCCCACGTGCCAGACAGCAAAGTTCTTGGGGGCCTCCAGAGATGTGGTGAGGGAGGACCTCAGACTCTCGTGGTCGGTAGTGGTGAAGGTACTTCTCAGACTTGTGGTCTATGGCTCCAAGGAGACAATGGCCAAATGGTGTGAAATATGCTTCCCTCTGCAGGCAGAGCTTGCTCGCTGTGCCTGCATCCCAAAAGCAGTGTTACTGGTATCTCACATGCAAGATGCCTTGAAAGCAGAGGACAATTGGAACAGCATGGCTAGGGCTGCGGAATCGCTTGGTGAGCTACAGGAACCAGCAAGCTTAACACCTCTTCCTCCCCTGGGCAGCAGGACAGTCTGTGCCCCATCAAGCAGACTCCCCCTGGGCACTCCCATGCCAGCAGAAACCAACAGTTCCTTATCCACAACACACCAGTGTGCTGCTACTTGAGTCGTCACCTCACACAGCCATTTATGGAGCATGGCTCTTGGAGGGCAGGCTGGGACTCCCCTGGCTGGGGGAACCTGCTGCTTCTGGCAGAGCAGCTCTGCTTTGCTGTCTAAGCAGCACTGACATCCAGGGCTTCCCCAGTCTTGCAATCAGCCCACTGCTGTCAGGAGAGGAACCAGAAAGAGTCTGGAGATGGAGGACGAGGTCTCTCACAGGAAGGTCCTTGGCTTCATTTCCCCTCCTTGGTGCACCGTAGTCAGGGTTTTACACCTCATGGGATCCCAGGGAGGACAGCAAAGCCCTGAGCCTGTGATGCAGGTATCTGTCGAAGCTTGATGCACCGAAGTAAGTCCCCACCATAAGCTGCAGGCATTTTAAACTAGATCACACAGATTACCTAGAAGATCATGGCCTATGAAAGACCAAGCAGAATGAGACCACATGAGTGTCCGAGGGCCAAGCGATGTCTTGTCACTGTCACTAGGAGCACCTTCCATCCTGAGGGACCCCAAAGCACTTTGCAATCTTCCATAAGCAACTGTCTCAAATTAATGGAAATGGGGCAACAGGCAGTGAAAATCTCCTCTCCAGCTGGAACTCCACAGATGCAGAATGGGGTTATCCGGGACATGGGGTTGGCAACTCCCCAAAGCCGCAGCAATCTTTTGGTAAGTGGTAGGACTCCAATCTAACATTGCAAGACAGAGTGCCTCAAGCAGCTCAGCACTCCTTCAAGATCATTCTAGGTTCAGCTCTGGCTGAGGAGAGCCCACCTACAGCATCACCAGCACCACTTCCTGCAGCACCCTGCATTTTCCTTGAATGCTTCCCATCCAAGCACTGACCTGGCCCAATCCTGATTAGCTTATGAGATCTGAGAAGGTCACAGCTCGGAGGTGGTGCGGGGCTGCAGGTGGATTATCATGCCAAACCACGCTGTCCCCTAACCCTGTAAATCGAGCTCTCCGTTGGCAACATGAGGATGTTAAATCCCTGAGTATCCTCGCTAAGAGTGTGAGCTACAGGCAGCACGCTGGCACCGGCTCCTCCCGTCTGGGCCCTGTGTGTCATAGAACCATAGACGTTAGAGATGGAGAAGCCCCATTAGGTCCCACTCCGTCCTTTCCCCCCCAAGGGCCAGTGCAGGATTGTTCCCTAGCGTCTCATCCAGTCCCGGGCAGGAAGCTTCCACCCCTCGCTGTTCAGTCTTCCCTGTGTCTCTCAGACTGAGCTATGCAGGTCCCCTCCCTCCCTCCTACTCACTGTTCAGCAGGCTCTCGGGCCCCTTCTGCGTGTCCAGGTTGGGCTGGTTCTGTTGATTGTAAAATCGCAGCAGACACTGCTGGTTGCAGAAGTGTTTGATTTGCCCCCGCCAGTGGATGGTTTCCAGCAGCTTCCCCTGACGCTTGCAGGCATGGCACCGAGCTGCCTAAAGCCCGCATCAGCAGGAGAGAAACAAGGAGTAACTAACCACACCCCCTCTGAGTGCAACACAACTCTCCAGTGAAAGGTGCACATAGCAAGGTGCTGTGAGCTTCCCCACAGCAGTGCCCTGCCAGTGCCAGCCGGGGACTCCAGCGGTGCGAACTTCTCACAGCAGCACTAGCCGCAGATCCAGCACTGTGAGCTTCCTCAGTGCAGTGCTCTGGCAGGATCAGCTGGGGACTCCAGCTACGTGAGCTTCCCCGTAGCAGTGTCCCGTCATTGCCAGGCAGGACTCCAGCAGTGCCAGGTTCTCCGCAGCAGTGCCAGCCAGACTCCAGCAGTGCGAACTTCCTCAGTGCAATGCCCACTTATCTGGATGCCGTGCCCACCACAGCACTTAGCACAAGCTGCCAGTGCCAATACTGACCTTGAAGTACCAGAGCAAGTATTTGCTTTTGCAGTCTTCACTACAGAAGTCCCAGGTGCTGCCCTCCAGCTGCTCGGTGACCGCCCGCTGGCAGGTCTGAGAACAGTAGGTGCAGGTGATGCAGCACAGGCCCAGGTTCTTGGTGAAATCCTGTTTGTAAAGAAGCACACACCCTGCGGAGAAACAATAGGAGTGAAACCTTCCCAGGATGAACTGGGGGCCTCCCTGACCCAAACATGACCAGAATCCAGGTCTGCGGAGACAACAGAGCACACGCAACACACTGTAGGGAACAATCCAGCACTGGCCCCTGGGGCTGGGATAAGATGGGACCTCATGGGGACTTGCCATCTCTCACCTCCATGCTTCTAGGAAGAGTCTGACTCCAACCTCCTGTGTGCAGGAACCCAGCAGGCAGGGCAAGGCCAGGTCAGGCCAGCCCAGACGCAAGAGCGTAGAAGTGCATGATGACAGGAGGAGCGGAGCTGCCACCTGCTGTCTCCCCAGCCCCCAGAGAGAGAAAAGCTGTGAGAAAGCCCTCCCCAAGGACACAATGAACGGTAAAGATCTTGCCCTAGGGCCTGGCCGGACAGCAAGCCATCCCCACAGACAGTCCTCCCTTCACTGCATGGCAAGGCTCTTGCCCCAGGGCCTGGCTAAGACAGTCTCCCCTCTGTTCCTCTCCATGCTCTCTTCTCCTCCCCCAGCATGGGCTGGCATGGGGGCTCTGCCTCTCCCGTGCCTTCCCTAAGTACCTTCGCTACAGAAGTTCTTCTCTACTCCAGAGAAGCGGATCTTCTCATGCAGCAGCTTCTCCTGTTTGCAGTGCTCACACTGAGACACCACCCCGCGCAGTCGCTTGAAGTCCTCGCAGCAGTCCTTGCAGCAGAACTGATACACCTTGTCCTGCCAAAGAGACCGCCACCAGTTCAGCCAGGCTGGCAGGAGGTCCCCACGCTTCTCAAGGAAGCAAGAGCAAGACTACAGGGCTGAGCCAAGTTCCCAGCTCTCCTGGCATGGGGTTTGGCAGAAACAGTCTCCTCCTGCCCTTTTGACATCCTGCAGAACATCAGGAGAGCAGCACTCAGCGTGCGGTCTCCAGGCATGTCTCTGCAGCTAAGGCATTCAGAGCACTGGTGCAGAAGGAGCTCTGCTTTGAGCAGGGAGAGGAAGGAGCCCTGCAGTCCTCACCAGGGTTGGCCTCTACCTCAACATCCCCCTGGGGAAAGTCCTCACCTGCCAGTCTAGGATCTCCGGCTTCCCGCTGAAAAGATTGTGGCAGTAATGGCAGTTGAGGTGGATCCCACCTTCCGGGCTGGTGCGCTGCAGGAGACAGAGACAGCTCATGGAGGGAGAGGCACACAGAGGGCAGCGAGCACCCCCTTCGCACTGCCAACACATCCTGCTTCCTCCACCATTCACAGCAGTCTGTCTGCCCCTCCTCAGACCTGCACTTGCTGTACTTGCTGCCACTGTCAGTGACCCACAGCCAGGCCATCAGATCATGTCTCAAGCTCCTGGAGAGCAGATTCTTGAGCAATTTCACTTTGCTTCCAGTGTACTGGGTCCAGCTCTTCTCAGAAAGGCAAGCTTTCAAGTTGCCACCCCTTTGGATTTGAAAACATTAAGAGATGGGGGCTCCGCTACCTCTTCTGAGAATTTCTCTAAAAAATCTTGAAGCATAGGTGCCTGGTTTCTATTTTCAAGGTAATGCAACTTCAAAATTCAAGCAGCCATTCTCATCCCACCTTCCTCTGCTAGATTAAACAGCCATTTAGCACTTGGTGTCTTGTCCACAAGGGTATATTTATTAATAGTCATCTTCCTGGTTTTATTTCTGATAATCTCAGACAAGGTGCTCTGCGAGTGCTTCAGTACATGCATTTTTCAAGCCCATATGTAATTTTTCTGTCTTTTTTCAGCATGCTTCCAATTTTTCTTCAACATTGAAAATAAAGTGGACATCGGATGAACATCCTTCCTACCTGTGCAACATTCTAGGTAGCTGTTTTGCTCCATAGCCCCCAAACTTTAACTCCCTGTTCCTCTGCTTGTACTTGCAATAACTTAATTAATCCTTCCCTCTGCGGCTGTAAACTTAGATGCTCATACTGAACAGTTTAACTGCTGTAATTCCAGGGCCTTTTCAAAATCCTTACTTTCCCAGGACTTACATCCCCATACTACTTGAGTAAGGCTGATACAGGATCTTGCACTTAACTGTGTTTAAGCACACGTTAGGAGGAACCAGTCTTGTCAAGCAATCCAGTTGCTTTGCTTTCTATGACTGCCCTGACCTCAGCATGAGTTAACACTTCACCAATTTTTGTTTAATCTGCAAAATTTTATCATGCTTACTTTGACTTTATTGCCAGATGACTGATGAAGATGTTGAACTCCTTGGGTTTAATACTGATCTCCAAGCAGCCATCTTGAAACAATCTCTTGAGTGGTTTTTCTTTGACAAGTGTGTTCTGAGATTTGCCAGCAAGACAGTTCCTAATCCAGGTTATGCATGGGTTTACTCGTATGTTACAGTGCTGATTTTACATGGCAATAATTCAAGTTAGGTGAATTAGGTGAAGTCACTGGTGACTGGAAAAAGGGAAACATCGCAGCCATTTTTAAAAAGGGTAGAAAGGAGGACCCTGGGAACTACCGATTTATC
>NW_010972625.1:1026183-1042882 GCF_000737465.1 Haliaeetus leucocephalus
GTCATTGCAGGGGGTTTGGACTAGATGACCTTTAAAGGTCCCTTCCAACCCAAACTATTCTATGATTCTATGATTCAAGTCTTATGAAGTCTACAACTGTAAAAACTCTACAGCTACCCTACCAACACCATCTGTGATCTCAGTGAAGGATTACATCAAGGTTTTATTAAAAAAAAAAAAAAAAAAAGCCCCCAAAAACCTCACCCAAAAAAACCCCAACAGGAAAACCACAAGAAAAAAAACAAACCCCAAAATGAAATGCTGCAACTGCCAGTAACTAACTCTCTATCTCTAGATTCTCTAAGTTTTCTCAGTTGCCCAAGGCATGTCCTGGCCTAAGCTTCCCAGGTCTTCCTGGCTGTTGCTTTGTTCTTTGACCACTGTACAAAACTAATATTCTTCCAGTTGCCTTTGAATACCATAAACATTTCACATATGCTGAAATTTAACATCGGAAGATTAAAAACCACCAGTCAAGCCTTTCAGGATTATTAAACATGAGGTATCCAGGCCTGCTGGTTGTAAATTTTTAGACAACGCATGCTAGAGGACTTAGCTTCCACAGTGACACCTGGCTCAGAGGACAGCTCTGCCCCTCTCCACCCCACTAGCAGGTACCCGCTGTGCTTTGCTAGTTTACTTGTGCTTTTGCTCGTGCCCCCATAAAGCCACTATATCCCAAACCACTCATGCAGCACAGCTCTGCACTGCACTCCCACTGGGCATAACCTGATAGACAGGAGTGAATTACAGCCCACCTTATCCCAACAGAGGAAGGGGGAGATAGGGCCAAGACTGAGTTACTGGCAATTAGTTACTGCAACTCTTGTGCTCCAGCAGAGACTTTCTTATGGACCCTCCCTCAGGAGCCTGAGGAAGGTGGAGCCCCTGCTTAAGTGTGAAAGGAGGCATGAGCTCTACAGCCCAGCCCAGCATGAAGGATATTTCAGTACCTGGAATTTGGTCCAGCAGCTGGGGCTGCAGAACTGGTAGACAACCCGGTCTGTCTTGTTGTAATAGCAGGGTTCAGACAAACTCTTTCTGCAGAAGCTGCAGGGTCTAGGGGGACCTGATGAAACAGATAGATAGGAATCGGTGAGGGCAGCAGCACAGGACGTGGGACTGGTTTCTGAGGATGGCATGCAAGCTACTCACTCATCCTCAGTCTGTCAAGCTATTATCAAAAAGCAAGGCACAAGAACATCAGGAAACTAAGAGCACCAGATTCTGCTAGGACAGAAATGTTAAACACAGATGGAGAGCAGAGCGGTTCAAGGAAGTGACCCTGGCTCTACAGGAATTTGGACAAAACAGGCTGCAGTACTTGCACCCATTGCTGGACACACCCTGGTGCCCCATGTAATGGAAAGGGCAATGGCAGCACAGAAGAGCACTACAACTATTTCCTGCATTCTCAAGAACAGCAATGTACACTACCCCTCAGTATTAAGACATCTACTTGCTGCAAGTGTTCCTCCCTCTCCAAATCTCCTTCCACTTGTGTCACTGGACTCCTCCCCAGGCAAGCAACATGCCTTCTTTCCAGTCTCATCCACAAGCAATAAATAGTACCAAGGAAGGAGTTAGAGTGGAGAGGTGACTGATTCCCTGTACGTAGGTGCTCTTACCAACCAAGCCTGACTGCTTCACTTTGTGGGAGGTAGTGCAGCAAATGGAGCAGAACAGGCCCATCTTGCCACTGCGATCCACGTTGGGCAGCATGTCAAAGTTCTTGCACAGCGTCTTGCACCACATGCATGGGTAGACCCGAGTATTCTTCTGCAAACACAGAGCAGAACAGAGCTGCCAGGGAGACCATCACAGCCGGCAAGGTCCGACCCTCATATCCCACTGCACTACTGTATTCACCACAGGGCAGCTCTCCTGCAGGGAACACCTGATGCCAGAGCCAGGCTCATAGTCTGCAGGTTCAGGTGGTGGCAGCAAAAAAGGCTGCCTTTGGCACCTCACTTTCTCATTTCAAGGGTACCCTGGCTGGAATACAGAGCTTGGCAATCCCATCAAGATGGTTAAGTGAAGTCTGCTCAGGCCACAGAGGAATATATCCAGCCAAGCTTTGGGGACACATCCAAAAGAAGCCAGCCCACGCTCACTGAATGTACCAGTGTCAACGCACAGTCCAGCTTACTGAGTGCCTGACCTGTGCTCGGATCCAAGATGGGCCCCACGCAGAATAAATAAATTCTGTTTGCCTGCTTCAAAGTTTCTCCACAGCAATCTCTTAAATGTTTTGTCAGCAGTAAAAGGCCAAGGAGATTCAAGTCACCTGCTATTGCATAAAGTGCCCTGTGCCATACAGAGCAAAGGAGCTGTGTGCCCACGGAGACCCCCCACCCCAGGCAGCTGGCTCCACACACCTTCTTGTAACTGTTGAGACAGGCAGAGTTGCAGAAGCGTTTTTGCTGGCCTTCATGGAAGAGGTACTCCAGGGGCAAGCCCTTGTTGTAGATGTAAAGTCCGCAGTTGTCACAGCAGTTGGTTTTCAGCCCCTTGGTGGCCCGAAACTTGGTGAAGCAGGCGTCGCTGCAGATGCGGTGAACCACATTCCCATTGCTGACCTCATGCTGGATCTGCAGAGACATCATTGCTGTCACTCCCCCAAACCACCATGTGCCTCCTTCCGACACTACTACCATGGCCCTTGGGATAACAGGCTGTTACACTAAAACTCAGGCAAGTGCCATACTGGAAGCTGGTGTGGACTCAGGCTGGTCTCCCTTGCCAAAAGTCAGCGGAGCAATTGGGAGAGCAACGACCTTCAGGGCGGGGAGAAAGCAGAAGCCTTATTTCTTCTGCTGGAATAAGGGCTGGTTCACAGTAACAAGTATGGACCTGGGAGTGAGCCCAAGCCAGCTCAAGGGCTGAGGCCTCACACCACAGGAGAACCTGGCAAATGCACTGCGATGGTCCCAGGCAGGGCCAAGTGCTGCAGGTCACAAGCACCTCATCCAGGACATGGGAAGGACAAGGGGTTTGTTTACCTCGCCAGGTCTGTGGCAGACGCTGCAGCGGCTGGTGTCTGAGGCATCTGCAGACTGAGGTGCTGGTCTGTGCTGCTGGGCCTCGTAGAGGGAGAGGCAGACAGAGGTGCAGAACTCATGGAAAGAGCCACCTGAACCAATCTGGGCAACCACAGAGTCCTTGGTGTTCCAGATCTCCCTGAGGATCAGGAAGGGATGTGTTAGTGCAGGGACACACCAGTCCTGCCATGAAGGGACAAATATGGCACAGGACTTTCTGGTGTCCCAAAAGGGTGGCAAGAAACTGTCTCACAGCAGCTTCTGTCCTGGCCCAGATGGGTGGTGCCTGAAGATGGAGCATGCAAGAGGTTGTTTTGAGAGAAGGCTGGGATATGGGGCATTGAGCCTGGGGACAGGCAGGGAAAGGCAATAATGTGAAGGGGGTGTAGGGAGCATGGGATATGTGGTGTGTGAAGGAAGACCTGGGGCAGCAGTTGGCAGTGAGCAGGGGTGATATGGGTGAATGGGAAGCATGAGGGTCACAGGGATGGGGACTGGCAGGTAGGGCTGTGGTGCAGGTGAATGGGGTCACAAGCACGGGAGCATTGAGGAAAGGGGAGTGAACACACACTTTTTACAGAACGTGCATATCTTCTTGCCAGGTGGTTTTTTTGAGAAGGTGGTGAGACAGGAGCTGGAGCAGAATAGCTGAGGGAGCCCTTTACGCTGGTAGGCAGTCTGGCCCTTCTGCAGTGGAGTCCGGCAGTTGGCACAAGTCATCTTGGTAACAGTAGAGCGGGCAGCTCGCTGAGCCATCTGAGTGCGTAAAGACATGCGAGTGGAGCGTCGGGTACGAAAAGGAACAAAATCCTCATCGTTGGGATCATCCACCATTGCATCAGAGTCTTCGTCAGAGACTGGAACTGCAAAGCAGCAGAGAAAGATGCACAGAAATCCCTCATTAGGAACTGAGACAGAAACCTCTGCCATGAGACACATGCTGGGGCTTTCTGATGCCACCTTTCTGGAGTCCCTCTACATGCTTTGTACCTGTCTGGGTGGAATGATAAAGGGACCCTTAAAAAGATATTCTGTTGGAACTGGAGATGAGTCAGGAGGTCTTTAAGCAAACTGTGCTTAAGTACAATTCCTCTCTAGGAAGTCATGATTTGCCAAGGTTGAGCAGAAGCCCAAAGTGTGAACATTTACGGCAGAAAACCCTCCAAGAACTGGTAGACCTTAAAGGGAACAAGCTGGATCACCAGCCTCCAGCACAGACTGCACAGGCAGGCAATGAAGGAGCAACACACAAGTACTAGGGAACGTCAGAGTGACACTCAACATCTCAGAGAACAGAGACTTCACGTACTTCTGCAGGAAAATCCCAAAAATGCAACCTTCCTTCAGTCAGCCTGCTGCCATAGAGACAAAGGAAGAAAGTTCCTGGCTGAGAACATGGATTTCCTGGGAACAGCCCCGGAGTCTCATTCTATTACTTGGTGCTTGGTGTCCACACACCACTGTAAAATTACTACAGCCCTCCCTTCAATCTTAGTGCCCTGAGAAAGCAAGGCAAGTACCCCAGGATGAAGACTCACAGGATGAAGGGACCTGTCATGCGTAAGAGGAAAGTCTGCACAGAAGCTTCAGAGTTCCCACTGTACTCACACTATGAGCCACCTGCCCACAATGGGCCTGGGCCCTGCTCTCTGGCTGAAAACAGGCATTGGCTGGTCCTAGTTACTCACTGCTCTCAGAGGAGTTCACAGTTTCAGGCCTGGCAGTTTCTGATCTTCTGGCTCGTTCACTTCTTTTCTGCTCCTAGAAGACATTCAGAAAATACTTAGGCTACCCATCTGCTAGGACAACCATGGATAAATATGCCAGATCATGGTGGAATTTCAACTTCTGGGATTTGCTTTCCCAATATCTAGGCTGAAAATGGGTAAAACTCCATGAATACCTGACCACAGTTGGCAAGATGGGAGAAAGAGGGAAGTAGGCTTATGAGAATGACATTCCAGCTAGGGGTAGCTGGGACACACTGAAGCCATATTACACCACAGTGGCAGTGCACAGGGATCATTCCGTCACAGCAGACAGGCAAACTCCTTCCCAGAGGGGTGACAAGACAGCCAGTATCCCTCATGGAGTTTGACAACAGCCAGCCACCCTCTATGCTCCTGTAGCATACGTACTTGACTGCATTTTCCTCACCTTCTCAGTTGGCAGCTCGCCTCCCTTCCCAGACAGGCCTTCTCCTGGAACAGAAGCACAGAAGAAGCTTGCATCTAACATCTTTTTTTTCTCCAACAGAAGAGGATAAGCGTTCTTCAAATGCAGCCACCCTTTGGGTCAGTCTGCACATGAAGCCCCAGACAGTCCTGGCTAACAAGCACAGTTCTGGTGGTGATCAGACACAGAAAAGCTCCTAAACCCACCATCTGTAGTTAGAGATCCAAACATGCAGCTTGGGAGGAGTCCAGTAAGGGGGAGACCTCCCTGCATGGGGGAGGCATGCTGGGCAGTTGACTTCAACTGCTTCTGACTGAGACTTAGCATCTCCTCAGGATGGCCAGCCTGGGCAAAGGGACTTTGCCTACTGGAAACACCTTCTCCTGGTGACCCTCAGTTCCAGCAAAGACTCCAGTGATGAAGAGTGTGAGCTAAGCTGATGCACAGCCGCAGCTTTAACAGGGAAGCTCCTAGCTGACACAAGCATTGAAAATCAAAGTTAAAGCTATGAAAGCCAGAGCAAGAGCTTGTGTGTACCAGGGGAGCAGCTTCCAGAGCATTATTCCCTGTAAGCAAGATGCTTTCCCCAAATCTAGCCCATCACTAGCATTGACAATTTTCATAGCAGGAGACAACTGGAAAAGCTGGAGTGCAAACAGACTCCACCTTCAGCAACGTGCAGCAGGATGACCTCCTGAGCAAAAGGAAGCCAAGTTCTGTAGAGATAACGACCTACCTGCTGGTGGTGAGGCTTCCTGTGCTTTCAGTACACTACTTTCTTTAAGTGAGTTGTTCCCACTATCATCCCCTTCCTCTGCCTGGTTGTCCTCCGTGGGCTCAGGGGGCAAAGCTGCAGTACTGTTGTCCAGGCTCAGTTCCACCTCTGCTTCCCCTGTCAGCCCTTCCCTCTGCATGGGTGAGCTTTTCCTTAGTGCCTTCAACCTTGTCTTCTTTGACTGTTTAAGACTGAGTTGTTGGGGGGCCATTGGTGGACTTGAGGATTGTGCTGTGATTTCTTCTGTGGCTGGGGCACCACTAAGGTCCCCAGAGTCAGGGACGGGCTGTTGGGGTGATTCAGGGGCATTGTCATCAGACAGTGCAGGAATAGCAGCAGCACCATCCTCCTTTAGGTCCCCAGAATCATTTTTTGGTGCATCTTCCCCTTCTTTCCATGTTTCTGGAACAAGGGCTTCTCTAGAGAGGGCAGATGAGTCCGCTGGTCCATCCTCCACATCCTGGGAAGGATGTGGCTTATACAGCCCATCCAGACCCTGCGATTTATCTAGCTCCATCAAGTCAGCAGTTTTATCCAAGTCATCTAAGACATCAGGTTTCTCCAGCATATCCAAGACATTAGGTTTATCTAGAACAAGGTCGTTTGATTTGTTCAGTTCAGACACGCTGTCTGCTTTCACTAGAAGGTCCAAGTCCCCATCTGCAGTCATCTGCTTGGATTCTTCCCAGTCAGGAGGCTGAAGAACTGAAACTTCCTGGGTAGAAGCTGTTTGGGAGCCGAGGAGATCTTCCCCAAACTCCATGTCAGCAGGGAGATCACCAATAAGCGGTTTGTCAGGCAAGGACAGGGGGTCCAAAGATCCTGAAAATTCACTGGAATCCATTTAGAAGATGGCAACTGGAAATGAGAGGGAAACTTGCAAGTTAATGAGAAGTAGTCTAACACAACACATGAATTGTCCAGTCTTCTGATCACTGTTGGAGTAATACAAGGCCCAGTAATACTGCTAGCCATAACCAGGATACTAGCAGGTCAATCGCATCTACTCATGAGGTTACAAAACTCTAAAGCCAAATAGCAGCAGCGGGGCACAGCGGTTCGGTGTAGCAGACCTTTGGGAACTCTAAAGCCTCCACACATCTCACCACAGCATGGCAGACTTGTTTATGCTAAATGACACAGTGGTGTATCAGAAATGAGTCAAGTACCAATTCAGGAGGCTTCACACAGCTGTTCTGTGGTGTGTAATACCCACTTCCCTGCCTTCCTCTCTATCTCATGAGACCGAAATAATCTGGTCTGTCCCTTCTCCTGATCTGTTCTTGTGGAGCTAACACAGATTTTATTTTTAAAATATCTTTTCTCTTAAACATAGAGGCAGAAAGAACTCCTTTACAGCTCTGTAGCCTGTGCCTTGAACAAGATACAGGATAACAAGAAGCATGAATTTTGTCAGAGGACAGATATAAACCATGTTATAGTATAACTACAGCTACAGCATAGCCCCAAAACTACATGAGCTAATATTCAGACACAGAACAACTGGAAAACCTTAAGTTAGAACTAGGAGGAATTCTGGAGAGTGGCAAGAAGAAAGGTGGTAAAGCCCATGATGTTAAAAGCAGACATAAGAGGAAGAACAAGCAGCAAAGTAGACATGAGCATGCAATGCGGAGTCAGGAAGAAAGACCCATGTGACTTTGCAGGGCACGGGCGGCGCGCTTGCACAGTCAGATGTGATGCTCACTGCTAACATCAGAGGGACAAAGTTACAGCCCAGCTCCTCATGGACAACATTATCGTAAGACAGAAAGGGCAAAACTTTGAGATGAAGCAAGTAAGCATTTACATCAATGTTGGCTAAAAATGAATTATACCCCCACAAAGAGATAATGGTTGACGAACCTGAAGAGGGAAAGGGAGAAGGAGTCTACAAGTGGTGAGGCAGAGTAAGACTGGAAGTAGCATCACATGCCCAAAACAGGCTGTAAGTAGACACTACAAGGAAGGCACTAGAATCAAAAGATGTGGCACCAACCTATCCCCCCTCAATTAAAGTCATTTTAATTCTAAATTTGATACTGTTTTAAGCCCTGAAGCAGAAGATTCAGTATTTCTGTCTATTGGGGCTTACTATGGGCATAACTCGTCTATATCAATGAAGGAGGAAGCCTGAAATAATTTCACTGGTGATGGCTGATTAATTCTTTCTTTATATCCTTCCCTCTGAAAGCATAACCAAGTCTCACTCACAAATGGTTTACTCAGAACTAAACAGGACATATTTGGATAGAGAATCTACCCAACTTCTGAAACTCATTTAAGCAGGAATTTAGGGAATCACACCCTACAGCTAGAGTTCAAAGTCATCACCTCCTTATTTTATCTAAAAACACAGCAACACTTCTGTTTCACAGTGGCAGATAAGCACCGTTCCCACAATCACAGAAACTACAGAAGATGTAATCTTCAGAGATGCTCAGCAAGTTTCACCACCAAAGACTTCGGTGATTCTGTTCGCTTTCTTTACAGAGGAGACAAAGCTTCTAGAATGATCCAATTCCTGAGCAATACAGGATCTAATATGTTTTTTAGGGTGGCTGACAGAAAGAAGAACAAAGTGAAATAGAAATAAACACATCTGAAAGAAAGGTCCTAATGATTTGAAACAGGTAAGAACCCTCCCAAGATGATAAACACATTTTTTCTGCTGCTCGGAATACAAGCAATGCCTTCTTCTCAAAGATGTTCCCCACCCAGATTTCCAGACAGACAGCAGACCTTACAACAATAAGCAGCAGAAAGGTCAAGCCACCCAGATGAATAAGGAAAGCTTATTTATAGGTATCCTTAACAGGACTAACATACTCCTCAAATTCACCTTCAGACACTTTGCACAAGTCTGCAGTGAACCACCACAGAGGTGATATTCCTACAGTATTTGCCACTTTCAGCTGGGCTAGTCTTTGCTTGGTAGAAAGAGACCCTAGGAACAATTTTGGAGCCTAAGAAATCCATCTGGGCATTCCCTCCCAGAGGATAATGCAAACAACAATTAATCTATGAATTTATCATTCTAGTCGTGTGCCCTACAAATAGACCAAAAGCATCTGGTTTTAATAGCGTATACCTTAACATTGCTCTCAAGCTTTGGGTGCAAGAGCATTATGATACAAGACAAGACTCTGACAAACTTAATGGCAACAACATTGACCAACAAAACGGTCTTAAAGAGAACAAGTAGTCACAGATTAAGTCAACTCCAAACTACTGGTATATGGTTGGGACAGATACACAGACCTTTCTGCAGACCCAAGAATCCGCAGTAAGACCATCCACTTGCACGTTCTGGTTGGAAGCACAGTGCTTGCCCTAGGTGTTCAAGGTCTCATCCACTTTCATCAGCTCTGTCCAAATCCCACCGGCAGAACAGCTCACATGTTCTGGTGAATGACCCAAACCTTCTTCTTAGGATGTGCAAAGCTAAGGACTACTGCAGTCAGTCAAACGAAAGGACCATGTATTCGAATATCCTGTCCCTATTCACACCAGGAATGGATACCCAGGGAGAGAGTGTAAGAAACATAACTAACAGGACATTCCTCTTCAGCACATCCTCCAATAAAGTGGCAATCAGCTGCTGAAAAACTGCTTGGCTTGAGTTGCACTGAGACTGTCACTGTTAAGAGTCTGTACTGGGCAAATCCTCTATGAATCTGCCTAATCCCCCTTTGAACCAATTTACACTTTGGGGCTCCAAAAATTCCAGTGGCAATACATTCTGCAGCCTAACATTTAGTTTTTAAAAGTATTTTCCTTTTGTTTATTTTAAACCTGCTGCAGCAGTGCTCTGTGAGAAGGCAATACAGAGCAGATGAGTGCCGACTTTTGATGTATTTATAAGAATCTGGAAAAGCTGATGGAGTTAGAGCTGAGGCTGGACGCAAGGAGGTGATGTTGACAAGCAGTCTGGGTGGGAAAGTAAGGAATGTCCCTGCCCACCACTGCAATTCTGTCTCCCTGACAATGAAGTCTTTACAGTGGCTTTCAAACGCCAGCTGATGAGGATGAAGAGGGCAACCCTCAGAACACGAGAGAACGATGCTTTCCAGCTCCATGGGTTGCTCTGAAGTCAAACTCAACCTGAAGAAATTAGAGCTTCCCAGCTGCAGCAGGGTAAGAAACGCTACTTCTATTTGCCCCACGGCGTTCGGATTCATCTGGGCTTTCTGTTGAGCTTCACAGTGAGTTAAGCTGCCAACTGAACATGCACTTTAACTCTGTGTCCTGGTTTTGGCTGGGATAGGTTAATTTTCTTTCTAGTAGCTGGTATGGTGTTATGTTTTGGATTTAGTATGAGAAGAATGTTGATAACACACTGATGTTTTCAGTTGTTGCTAAGTAGTGTTTAGACTAAGTCAAGGATTTTTCAGCTTCTCATGCCCAGCCAGCAAGAAGGCAGGAGGGGCACAAAAAGTTGGGAGGAGAGACAGCCAGGACAGCTGACCCAAACTGGCCAAGGGAATATTCCATAGCTTATGATGTCATGCCCAGTATATAAACTGGGGGCAGCTGGCTGGCAGGAGTGGATCACTGCTCGGGAACTAACTGGGCATCGGTCGGCGAGTGATGAGCAATCGCATTGTGCATCACTTGTTTTGTATATTCCAATTATTTTATTATTGTCATTTTATTATTATCATTACTATTGTCTTCCTTTCTGTCCTATTAAACTGTCTTTATCTCAACCCACGAGTTTTACTTTTTTTCCGATTCTCTCCCCCATCCCACTGGGTGGGGGGAGTGAACGAGCAGCTCTGTGGTGCTTAGTTGCAGGCTGGGATTAAACAAGAACACTCTGGTAAAGTCTCTTGTCACTTTCTCCAACAGAAGAAAAATAGCTTATTGTTTCTGGCAGATGCTGAAATGACCCACCACAAGTCACCATCTTTTTTATTCCAGGACCACCTAATGCACAGCTCAGTCACTGGGCTCTGGTCACTGGTCTCCTTGAAATCTTCCTCTGTTCCAGCCACATACCTGGCAGCGAGGAGAGTACACTGAAAGATGACCCAGCCAAACAAAGAGGAGGCAGCGTGCTGAAATCCTGCATGATACAGTGGATACAACTGCTCTATTGGACATGTGGAAACTCCTTACTTAGGACTCGGCACCATCCTCTCTGGAGTATTCAGTAACAGATATCCTGGGAAGACCAAGTTCAAGGAGCAAAGTGTCCCGCACAACAGTCTGAAGCAGAGTGCTTCTGAGGTAGCATGCAAGAGTTTCCAAAGAAGTGATGGGATGGCTGAGGGTCCTCCCCGAGTGCGCAGGATTGGCATAGAATGCAACATTGACTGCCAAATCCAACACATATGACTACCTGACCTGCCCTGGCTTTTCTGCCAAAGAGGGGGCATATGAATCTCCTCTCAGACCTGGAAGGTCAGAGCGAGACATCTCTGCCAAGACACTCAAGTACACCAAGTGACTACCTGGGACTTTATCTAGCTTACTAAAGACATCAGTGGTGCTGTAACTGCACAGATCTTCCACATCTCAGTGTCCTCAGATAATTATTAGCAGGGGAATATGTGGCCTACCTACAAAAATGAGGTGCTACCATCAAACATTTAATTAAAATCAGACAGTAAGAAAAAATACTGTTGTTACTCCGTCATGATGAAGCGAATACCTCAGAAGTCTCTATTGCCCATGAAAGAGCATGGCCATGCAGTTACTGCTTTCCTCTAGCAAAGGAAGAGCAACTGCTTGGGTACCTGTCCTAGACTTGTTCATGGATATGGATTCAGATTTTCAAGACTTTTGAAGGCTGAAGGATTTATCTTTTTCACTATTAGAGATCATTTGAAATACAAAAAGCATTAACTAATAACTACAAAAATCAAGACACTCAAATCAACATTCCAGCCAATTCCTACCTACGAGTTCTGTAAAACCTGAGCAGAGCTCTGGAGGAAGTCCTATTTTTTGTGCCAAATTTTAGAATGAACAGTAACACCCAACCTAGTATTTCTCAACAAAAACAACAGTCATTGATACAGTTCTATCAATAAAACATTAAGAAAATAATATCATGTCCTATCAGCCAACAGATCTTCATTAACAGGATTATACCTTGAGTGACAAATATGGCAAAAGCCAACTTCATTGCTGTGACTTATCTGAATTTTTCTGGGCAGTTGATAGCTTTCCAGATGCAAGCACTGCAAACATTTATTACAGATTGGTTAACTCATTTTAAAGCAAATGAATTTATGAAGAATCACCAGTAAACTAAGCACACTGCTAAGGACCAGGTTTCAGTCCAGTCAAAATTCTCCAGATAGGAGCAGAAATGATTTCATTATTCACTAGTGTTTTCGGAGAGGCAGCTCTCTGAGCTCCCATGTGGCAGCCCAAACTTGGTCTTCAAAGAGCACAAAGCCCATTGGTGACATTCAGTACAGTGCTGCTTGCACACAGCACCACCTTAGACCATTACTGTCTCATTCTTGGCTAGCGTCTACACTTGATGACAGATACTGGAAGAGCTGAGATGTTTCAAATAAAAAAAAGAAATATCTGACACAGTAATGCAAGAATCCCACTGCTTTAACACTCAACCAGAAAACACCTTCCAGTGATAAACCTGTTTTGTTCATTGGAAAGAAATGGGGAGACACGACCCATCTCAAAAAAACCCCACAAGGTAAGAAGATCTACAGCAGAGGACTCTTCAGAGATACAGACAAATGCACATGAGGACTCGAAAAGCTGGAAGTCAAAGTTGGACAAACCCAGAAACAGCTATTTCCAGATTAACACTATAGAGGATTACTTAACAACTGACCCAGGGATATGTAAATCCTCTGTCACTTGGAGATTTTACAATAGCATTCAGTGACTCTCTCCAAGTAAGCTATAGCTACTGCAGATGTCACAGGTCAAGTTCTTCAGCTTGTGCTTTGCAGGCAGGGCTCACTGAACAGTCGTCTCTTCTCATCTCCAAACATATTATTGGTTCTCTCAGTTAGAGTACAAACAGCAGTAGCTATCACCATGTCCCCTTCAGGCCAGTCTTCACATGTGACTGAAACTGTCTACACAACAGGAACTGGTAGATGGGGAAAAGAAGGGCCTTCCCAGAATATCACCAGCAGCTTCAAGACTCCAGCAATGGTTTTCTAACAGTACAAAGCCAAGAGGTACCAAGACCACCACTAGATTTTTCTACAGCAGGAGCAGCAGCTTAGGGTGCAGGCCTCAAACTTAGTATAGCAGTCTCCCAGAATCAAGAAAGCTTGAACCCTCCAACACAGAGCAGATGGTGCTGCAAAACAACACCATGAGTTTCCTGTTAATTCCTCAAAGGCAGGAACGACCAAACTAGATTTTGAGCTTGCATTCCAGAAACTTCACCTCAGCTTCAAAAAAGTGCAAGAGGAAGGACAAATTTCAGAAATCTTCTTTCAGAATTGGCTGGAGTTAGGTTTACCGGGAGACTCCCTGCAACACTTCAAATGTACTTCACAACGTTCCTTGGATCTCAGCATTATTTGCTGCTAACCCAACACCTCTGTACTAGTAGCAAACTCTAAGACAACTAACAGGAGCATGCTCATCCATCCGGAAAGCCATCCTGGCAGCAGTTTGAAACTGCTTGGACACTGTCACATCTTTTTGTAAGACCAAGATCCCCCCAAGCACTAAGTGTCAAGGCTTTGCAACAGAGAAAAGAGCAACAAGTCTAGGTACACTCTAACACAGCTTGCTTTGTTTACACATGTTAAGACAGAGGTCTTAGCAGCAACGCCTGGTGTCTGGAGAGCAATTCAGAACTTCAAGAACCAACTCCACTCGGAGATTGAGTCAGAGAGAAAACTCTCCTGCCACTTGTACAGCTTTGTGTCCATAGCATGAATAAGCAACATTTCTTCCAAGGCTCACCACATGGCAACATCTGCCAAAATACTGTTATACACAGGGGAAGGGGGTGGGTGGGTAAAAAAGCTTTGGGAGTACTGTCTGAAGCACAACAAAAAAGCACAGAGGTGCACGGCATGCTGGAGCAGCATCTGTTGAAACTGCCCTAATGATAGTAAGGCACTGATTAAAAGACAGAAATCGTCAGTAGACCTAGAAGTGGTAAAAAAAAGATGGCCCCCAGACCTCTACCTGTTGCCCAGATGCTGCAGAAGGGTGTCAGACCACCTAATGCAAAGTCCTGGACACCTCCCACAGGCAGCCACAGCCAGCTGGAGATGAAAGCTGCAGGTACAGCAGGTGACTCTCCAAAGGAGAGTGCTGCAGCCTCGGAACAAGCCATGGACTCCCTGGCCCTGGTGGTCCTCGAAACTCAACTGGACAAAGCTGTGAACAAGACGGTCTCAAGTCAGCTCTGCTGTGAGCAGGAGGTCAGTTGGACTAGAGACCTCCAGAGGTCCCTTCCAACATAAACCTTGTCTGTGGTTCTTTGAATAAACCTTACTACACAGGGAAGAGAAAGAAGACAAGAGGGCAGAGCCTGAGGGATGATGTATCTTTGAGGGCAAAACATTTAATTTTCCTTAAGTGGCCTTACAGAGCCAAAATACTGGAAGTGCAAGGTGAGTTGTTTCCTTGGGCTTGCCGACAGTCCCAGATCCCTCTGCAAGGTGCCTGCCACCATGTCCCCCAAAAGGCATCTCAGTGTTGGGATGCTTCATTCGCCTCACATGCAGCTGCACAAACTGGCCCTAGGTAACACTGTGTTGAACAGACCAATGTGTCACCCAGCCTAGTGACTGACTGACTCCTCTCTCTTTACGCTGTCGAGGGCTGAGCCAGCAGAGCAGGCTTACAGGAAGTGGCGAGACGACACCACCAGAGCCCAGGGCCAGCAGGACTGGTGAAGATGGTCTCAAGCACTGCCCTTTCCTGACCTATGCTGCCAGCAGAGGAAGAAGTTAACATTTAAAACACTCTACTGAGATTAAAACACAATTCCAGTGAAATCCTGCTAGCACGGCCTTCACTAAGCTAACAAATACATTGTCACAGCTGTAGCCTATTCCGTACTTCCCTTGAATGGCTTTTACCATAACCCTTCTGCACTAGAGGCTTCTGCTAGCACACCTATGTCCATCAGGGTCACACATGCCAGCATCACTGACCGTAAAACATCCGTAGAAGAAATAACACAAGGGGCTTTGCTCCCAAAGCAAGGCCATGGGCTCAGCCTCAGCCCCTTGCTCTGGCTGTTAGAGCTGTGGAGGAGTCAGGTGTGACTTACTGTCATCCTCCAAAGCAAGGGCACTTGCAGCATGAGGGTTGTAAGCAGGGGCAGAGAGAAACAGAGATTGTGCAAATATGCATTCTGGGGCTGTAAGCTGCAGGTTGGCCATTACAGACAGCAGCTCTGTAGGCTGTGGCTATTCCTTTAGTAAAGCTGGGCTGGCAATAATGACAGAGCTATGCCCTTAGCACCAGCTTTGATCCAAGGATAGGCAGCGTTAGGTGAGAAAATGCAGATTAAAAGTTTTCTTGAGCAGTGCAGCAGCAGTGAGAGAGAGAAGTTACAGTCTAGAAGAAGAGCCATGGCTAAAGCACAGCAGGAGGAGAAAGGAAGAGCACAAACGAAGCAGCTCTCATCCTCATCAGAAAGAGACTCCAGGAATCATTCCCCAGCACTCAGCTGAGCACCCTATCCCCCACCATCTCCTGACACAGACCACATCCAGCACTGCCTCTGCCCACACAAGCATATCCGACTGCCAGGGCCTTTTCCCGTGCCAGGCACATGCCACAGTCAGCTCCCACCCTCACTGGTGCACACCCTCCTGTCTGGGGCCAGTCCTGCCTCCACCTCTGCAAACCACACGACAGGTACTGATGCTCCCCAAGGCACCTCACTGGCCACAGCCACACCGCTCACACACAGCCCGGCCTGGTGAGGCTTCAGCGGATCAGGGCTTTGCCTCCTCCGGCGGCACAAGGCAGCTTCAGCCACACGGGGCTGCGCCTATCTCTCGCAGGGCCTGATTCTTGAGAGTAGCACATGGTGCCCCGGGATCCACAAACACACTTCAGGCCTCGGGGACACCCAAGCCCTGCTCCGGTCCAGACCCACCCCACCCATACAGGGGGAAGGTGGACAGAATGGTTGGCCAGTTCACAGACCAGCATCTGCGTTTTTTGCAAGCTCCACAGACTTTGTTACTATGTGTAGTAACAACAGCATAAAGGCTGCCTCGCTCAAAGCCTCTGCCCAAGATACAGGGAGAGGTGAGCTGAGGAGGGTGCTGGGTGCTGGGGCTGAGCACCGGGTGCACAGCAAGCTTCGGGGCAGCTGAGTGCCAGGGGGAGGCTGGGGGCCGTTTGCTGCTGCTCCGTCGCGCAGCTCCCCACAGCAGGGACAGGCCCCGCTGGGGGGGGTGGGTGTGTGCACCGGGGGCTGGGGCAGGTCTCATGAACCACAAATCCCCGGGCCCAGCCTGTGCCCAGGCACCGATATCGCAGGGGGCACAGCCGGCCCCGGGCCTCCCCCCATTCCCTCCGTGCCAACCAGCACCGGGGCGGGGGCCGCGCGGTGTCAGACTGGGGCCTCCCCCACCATACCGTGGGGGGGCCCGGAGGTCTGCTCCCCCCAAGCAAGGGCGAGGGTCGCACCGGGGTGTCCCGCGTCCCAACCGGGGAGGGGGGCGGGGGTGGCGAGGCCTGCCCCCCCCTCCAGCAGACATGGGGCCGGTGCCGCATCGGGGTGGGG
>NW_010972625.1:1043775-1044729 GCF_000737465.1 Haliaeetus leucocephalus
CCCCACCCGCGGCACCCCCTCTAACGGGCAGCCCTCCCCCACCCATCCATCCATCCGTGGGCCCAGCCGTGCCCCACCCCCCGCCCCGGGAGCTTCACTCCCGGCGGGTCACGGGCCCCCTCCATCCCAGAGGCACCATTCCCCCTCGGCCGCCCCACTCCTCTGGGGGGCTCCTCCATCTTCCCCCCCGCCTGCTTTTTTGTCTCTCTGTGGGGAAGACGGGAGGGTGCAGGGGGCTCAGCGCGCGCTGGGCCCCGGGGGTACACCAGAGAGAGCGCAGCGCTGTGGCCGGGCGGGGACGCCGCGGCGACGTCCCGCGCTCCGGGGACGGAAAGGCAGGTTTACGGCCTCAGGAGGCGACGGCGGAGTTGCGGAGAACCGGCCGCACCGCCGGCTGCTCCCCGCTCCGGGAGGGCTGTGAGCCACCACGGGGCTCCCGCGGCCGGGGAGCAGGCTGGCCAGGGGCGCGCGGCAGCCCTCCCGGTGACGTGCAACGGGACACGGAGGGAAACGTGAGGCTTTATTGAAAGGCGGTGAGATCAAGCCCGCCGGAGGCAGGTAACGACCACACTCCCGCCGCGCCCGAGACCCCAAGACGGGGCGCGCGGGCGGACCCTTCCTGGCACTCCGCAGCCGCCGGGGGCAGGGCACGGAAGGACCCTCCCCGCTCCCGCAGGCCGGGTTCCTCCTTGCCGAGCCGACTGCCCTCCCGCAGCGGGGCAGCATCGGCCCGACGGTGAGGGCTGGCGGGGCGGCGGGAACGGGGTCCGGAGGACGAGGTAAGAGCGCCCGCGGCTGGACCGGGAAGGGAGCGGGCACGGGGCTGGCGCCCGCCCGCGACACCCTGAAGAGATCCAGGCGACGCGCCGGCTCTGCCCGGGCCCCAGTACTTACTGGCCGTAACGAACGAGCAGAGCAGGGGTGGAGAGGCCGCGGCTCCCGCCGCTCCCGCCA
>NW_010972625.1:1044757-1045333 GCF_000737465.1 Haliaeetus leucocephalus
GGGGGCAGCGCCCGAGAAGACAGGATGAGCGCGCGGCACACTGAGCACCCGCCGCTGTCTCTTTAAAGCCAGCGTCCGCCGCCGCGCCTGCGCGTGTGTTGTCCTCCCCCCCCCCTAGTGCGCCTGCGCGCTACGCTCCGGCGGCTCGTTAGGCTCCTTTGTCCCTCGCTCGCGTCTCACCCAAGCCTTATGCCCGCGGCGATGATGGGCAGCGCGCGCGGGGGACTGCTGCTGCCGCCGCCACGCAGCCAATGGGCTGCGCGCGGAGGGCTGCTGGGGTGGCTAGTCCCGCCCCGCCGCGGCCGGGATGTGAGTGGCGGCGAGCATGACCAGTGGCGGCGCGGCGCTGGAGGCCGGGAGGCCAATGGGAGCGCGGCTGGTGGGTGCCTGGTTAGGCTGCGCGAGTTCCGGCCGCGCGCGCGCTCCTCTCCGGGCTGCTGCGGGGTGAGGAGGCCGCGATCCATTTCGGCGCCGGTGTCCGCCACCAGGTGAGGCCGTGGCGGTGGCAGGACCGCGGCTCGGCTCCGCTCCGCTGCGGGGCGGGCGCTCCCGGCCAGCCACCGCAGCTAGGGCCCT